>NW_027272168.1:567500-711048 GCF_040938485.1 Diadema antillarum | reverse complement strand
GGAATTTAATCAATCTTTAACCCTTTCTGTGCCAGAGGGACTTTGACAGTGTATACAGCACTATGGAGTTTTTTTGTGCCATTGGCACTCAAAGCACAGAAAGGGAGCATATGACAGGCATCACATTCAACTTGGGCCAATGAAAGTATGGATTATGTTAAGTGCAATACAGATTATATCATAATGTGAAGAAAAGAAAAATCATGCCTGATATAGTTAGGAAGAGTGAAATTGCTGGCCAGGTGTGAAGTTCTTTCTTGAGTTAGTGATGGCAGTTTGGTTCTTTGTCGTGTAACAAAATAAATGTTTACAGATGTGTAAACATGACAAGAGTTCAATTGAAAAACAAGTAAAATTTACCCAAAATAGAAAACAAACAAAAAATGTTTCTTGGTTAACTACAAAAGAAACTTCAAAAATAAAATAGATATATGTAGACATGCCAAAAAAAAAAAAAAAAAAAAAAAAAGAGAGGGAGAAAAGATAAGGAAATGAAAAAAGAAAGTAGGGCGCTGAGCATGTGGGCATACTGCTAAAGCAGAAAAGCAGCAATTTCATTTATGAGGCAGGTTGTTTCCTTGCAGTGATTAGCCACTAGTAATTGCAGTGTCAAATATGTAGTTGGTAGATGGAAGACTGGGCACAGACCTCGATTACTGTCCATGCATTGGAATATCTTTGGTGCTACAGTCCCAAGGATTATTGGTGCTCTTGTCTCCCGATTGAAAACAGAAGAGATGGTGAATAGGAAATGAAAAGGTCGTTAACCCATTGAGGACGAGTCCCAAGTATACTCCTGCAAGCGTCTATGGGAAATTCGTGTTGTAGCAAAATCATACCGTCCTCAACGGGTTAAAGGACAATGACCCCTCAGTCTCCCATTTACCTTTTGATTCCCTGAAACCTATCCTATGTGACACTAAAATTCCTCCATAAAGTATCCATGGACAATGACCTGAGACAATTATTCCTGTTCAGACGTAGATGATGAATACAGTCGTGGTTTAGGGCAGTTGTTGAACCATTTTGTCAAATTATGATAAATATGACCTGTTTGTCATCCAAAAATGTCAGATGGAATCAAATGCATTGCCCGACATCTGTAGCTTAGCATCTCTGAAGCAGATTTTAGTTAGATATAGTAGTCGTTAGGTAACCAGATGTAGCTAATTTGTTTGTTTGTGTTTGCACTGAATTGGCCGTATGTATTCAGCTATCACTGAATGAGCCGCTTGTACAGCATGTATTATTGTTATGTAAATTAATTTTTGCGCATTATACATACAGAGTGCATGATCTACACTGATATAGTGTAAATACGTATGAATAGTTTCATTCTATTTTCCTATGAGATTTCCCAAGGAGTTTATATTTACTTGCCAAAATTATGTTCGGCATAAAAAAATATATCAGATGTTGATTGGCTTGTATCATAACTAGTCTCAGACATGATATATTCTTCATTGAAAATATATAATTGCTATCAAGTGCAAATGAAGAGGAAGAAAAAAACCCATGTCTCCCATGTGTCTTAATTTAATGTATCTGGCAGATCCATTTCAGAGTTATGTTGGATGTGTGGATGTTTTGCTGTATGCATTTCGGGGTCTTTTTCTCATTTTTTTTTTTAAAAGAACACAGAAGCAGTGGTGTTAAGTGGTACATGAACATGTATATGCAACCGAAGAAACCTTATTTCAATATCAAAAGTTGAATCAGTAATTCATGCATATTATCTGTCGTATTCTCTATCAATTTCATGATTGTTGTACAAAACATATTGTGAAGAAATATTGTAAGGCGATAAATTGCTTAAATATGAAATTGCTATAGTCATTGCATGTATGGTTGTACATTGTACATTTATTACAATTCTCATATTACAAAAGATACACAGAAAATTGTACAAAACTCCTAATAAACTTCAGACATTAGTGATGTACTATGCATAACTCTGTCGTACACAAAGTATGCAATAACAAAAAAAAAAAGAAGAGAACACAGCCTCTGTTTGCCCAGATTCAAGCCTAAATATGTAAATGTAAACACAGCCTCTGTCTGCCCAGATTCAAGCCTAAATATATAAATGTAAACATCACACATCATTAATTCAAAATATTTGAGTACATGTCTTACACACTTCCTGAAACATTCATTTTTTTGAAGAATCAAATTCTTCCTTGGTGATTCAAGCAGGTAATTATGACATGTCTTGTTTCACAAACTCAGAGCTTTTGTTTATTTATTTCTTCATGGATTTGTCAGATATTTAGGAATACTTGCACTTGTTGGAATTAATGTTTTCATAGTAACAACAAAAATTTTAACAAAAACTTTAAGCCCCTTGCAGCCTGTGATTGTCCACAGATAGTCCAAACTTTTGAGGTAGCTGCAGCACAAGAAATGTCCAAAACTTTGACATTGACAATAAACTGCTGATCATGACCCTGGTGCATAAATAGATGCAATCAAACATAAGTCACAAAATCAAACTTAATTCAGGTATCAGCCAATCAGAATTGAGTATTAAGAAACTTATGTTTGATTTTCTGACTTATGTATGATCTGATCGCTTATGCAACTACAAGTAGGATCCAGTTTTGCTAACTTAATTTAGGAATTGGGAGTTGAACATCTCGCGTCATTTCTTTCTCCTTTTTTTCCATTTTTTTTTTTTTTTTTTTTTGGGGGGGGGGGTGACAAACTGGTATATCTTGTCCCCAAGATTTCAGATAGAAATATATGACATAACTTGACTATAAGCTTAAAAAAGATAATTAACTTTAGCCATGTATGTGTAATCGGATACCACAAAAATCATAAAACAATAATTAAAAAAAATAAAAAAATACATGGCAATGGCAAGATAGAATCTGATTTGATATCTCAAGTGGAGACAGTTACCATTGTGTACTCCATACCTGAGAAAATCAAGACAAAAAAAAAAAAAAAAAATCAGAAGAGTGGCTATGCCCAAGTTAAGGTCGGTAAACAAAAATGCACCTCACCTGATATTGTACAATCTATTCTCAATTCTACGCATTTGGTCAATTACAGGGCAGCTGTGAATTCCGACATTTGGGGATTGTGATGGACTCGTCACATGGTACTAAATTAAAACTTTCATACGACCCTGCACTTACAGTACTGCTTCACTTACTAGCAATGCTGCAGCAGTGAGTTGGCATAGTACAATGCATATTATATGTACACAGGTTCTCAAAGAGGTATACTGAAGGTGGATACAAGGGGGGGGGGGGGGGATCGAGTGTTATGATGAAGAACAGTACATGTAGTCTAACACACTGCCTATCACAACAAACACATTTATACTTATTGACAAAATGGCTGATATGTAATAACAGAACATCAAAACTTTGAGATGTTCTAAAATGCCTCATTCAGTTGAAGCTGTGAGTTTTTTTAGGAATATTTTCTTGTTGTATTGAGTTGCAAATGGACACTGATCTTAAATATTTGGCAAGTAGGCAAAACATGACATCATACACAGCAAGAACTGCTGCTCTTTACAGCAGGTGTGATTATGCACTAGATTTTTTCCCCTTTCATTTATGTAATGACACATGCTTCAGAAGTTTGTTACTCCTTTTAAATACACCTGTGCCATACTAATCACACATTTAAAAGCTCACAAATGAATCACTCGGCTTGTTATGGACACAGAAAATGGAATAAATGATCCTATTTAAACTGTCTTTCTCTGCTTCAATGCATATCCCAGATATTATATATGTATATCCCCACATACTACACAATAATTGCATCAAGGCATATTCACATTATGGCAAATGTTCACAGATCACTTGATTGTATATGTGTATATTAGTAACCTAAGCTACATAATCCCATCCCAAACAACAATGAAAATATAGCAATAAAGATTTCAGATTCTTTGTAATATGCAGTCCTGTTTTTATCAAATATGAGACAACTTCAAAAGTGACTTGAAATCATCATGCACCTTCATCTTGTGTATTTTTCATAGAATGATATATGGGGCCTGTTTCACAGAGTTGTGCAGCTATTGCTTCAACGACTTAAAAAGCCTTCTTTAATTGGTTGTTTCCAGGCTGCTGTCATACAGTGATTGCACGCCCTACAATTCACAATGTATGCACACCTCTTCATGACCAGGGCCCCTGATATAGGCCAATGCTGTTTCATCTGCTGAGGGCAGTCCATAACAAGCTGGACCCACATATTTAACAATCTATTTCAAGAATAAGTAAAAAGAGATTTAGATGATGGAATAATTCTACTACACACAAACTTTTCAAGAAACCTAGTGTGAAGTTACACCCTGATTTTTTAGTGTACAATGATCCTTCATGATATTGTTATCATTCATTGTCTATACTACTGTACCATACAGTAATCTCTATGTCCAATTGCTGTTAGAAAAGGGGCAAGTTAAGAGTTACCATTAACACAGTATCTAGCAATGTTTGTACACCAATACGGTACAGAGAGCTCAATGTCATGATTTGATTCTGCCAAAAAAAAAAAAAATAATAATAATAATAACAATAATAAATAAATAAATGAAAAAAAAAATCAAGCTGCATTTTGGAACATGCTCCAACCATTAGACAAGCAAGCAATGATGATCAAGATTGCAAATGGAAGCATTCTCTTTCTGATGTAGACGTGAAAGACAAGTTTGGAAGAACCCCAGAGCTTGGAGTATCGAAGTCATGCAGTCAATATTGAGTTGAATCTATGTTTGAACAATACAGCATATAATCAAGCTTCGTTGCTTGAGACAGTTGCCTACTCTAACCGACGATATCAACCATGATATCAGATGTGCAAATGGATCCATATTCTTCCTTTTGTTTTTATGCTGTACAAATTGCATATATATCATTGTCAAAGTTCTAACATTCTGTCTTTGCCGACTCAATTTTACTGTGATATAAAAATCATGTATCACCAAGGAAATGAGACCACGAAGACGAGGGAAGCTGGGCAGTGGATGGAAGTGCATGTCAAACTTGACAGCAAATGATATCAAATTATCATCTTATCCAAAGGGCAAATCACCATCTTCAGGGAAATTGCACCCAATGTGATAGAATCATTATCAAAACATCCCAATAAAATTTATGCCACCCGATTGGTCAACTGCTCATCACATGACACACACTAAAATTACCATTACACACTTTTGCTATCGAGCGTTGAAATGCTGTCGAACAGTTTTGGGTGACTCATACTGATGTGACCAACCACGTCAATGACTCCCATAGGCTCTCCAAGAAACTTAGTTTCCCAATTCTCCTTTCCCTGAGAAATGCTTGTCATAATATTCAACCCTTAGCCTTGTTAACATACAAAGTGGTGTATAAAAAAACTACAGAAATATGGTCTTAGCTCAAGCAATGGAACAAGATTTTACAGCTGGTGAAAGATCAGAAGCTCTATTCAAATTGGCTTCAACTTATTGCAGAGAGCATCTCATCTTTTATCCTGCAGCAAAAGTAAAAAAATATAATAATAATAATAATAATGATAATAATAAAAGTAAAAAAAACTTGTATCCTCACAATCGTGACCACTCATTGTTTTGCATGTGTGCAACAAGGGGATAAAACTGTGCTTGAAAAGACATGCACTACGGAAGCTGTAAAATATACATGAAAACTGTGTATCTTTTTGCCCGATAACAGATGTTCTTACATTAAACCTGTTGAGGAAGAGCTGATTTGCTATAGCATGCACTTCCCATGAACAGTGACACCAACCCTAGAATATTTGAGGCTAGTCTGCAACAGGTTAACTCTGTAAGACAAACTTCTGCTCTCTCTTATGGCAGAATTGTAGATTGGATCGTACGTGTAGATTATTACTTGTAGATTAGCTTGGAGTCTGCTGGATTTACTTTGGGTGCGTTTGAGCGCTCTAAAGCGAACCAAAGCGAACTGAACCAAAGCGTACCCTACCAAACTGTGCCAGATATGGAGCGTTCGAGTGCTCTGTTGAGAAAGCATACCTCAAAAGTTATTCTTAGAAAAGGTCACGCATTTTTGTAGCAAGAATGTCATTCACCTAGCGCTTGAACTACTTACAGCTGTCCCGAACAAAGAAAATGATGTCTTTGCATTGTGATGTATGCGCATGCTATGTACATTCTTTACAGCGAACTTTTGGTACGCTTTTGGCTCGGTAGGGTACAGTACGGTACACTTTAGGAGCGTTCGAGTTGGCTTTAGGAGAGCGCTCGAACGCACCCTTTGATGGTTACCCTCTAGTCACTTGTGGTATCCCATCTATTGCACTCACTACTTATGACACAATGCACTGTAAAAATAAAAAGTCTGATCGTTATCAAGGGTGTGCAACACAAATCAAAATCAAATAAGAGAGATATCTGGGAAAAAATATAAAGATGGGCCTAAATCTTCTTCAGCTACATTTGGTTGACATTGAGTATGCAAACAATGACCAACTTAACCATCAGAAATAATGACTGAATCCTACACAGAGAGAGATCATTTTGAACACACAATAATACGCACAAAATTTCATCAGTTTAAATTTCAAGCGAGAATGAATACCCTGATAAATTAAACAAAATTTACACCCACATCATTTCAAGACATTAAAGGCAAATGATAATTCATGATTAGTACTATACTAGTGTTGTCATCTTGGTAACCAATGACAACTATCTTCCAGTCAACACAGGATGCCACATTTGATGAATCACTAACATTCAAATGACCCACATATCTTTATATCTGTTTCCTCTGCTTTTCTGAAATGTCCACAGATTATACAGTAAAAGAGAAACCATGAAATTCTATTATACTATGAGTTAATTTTTGTTCAATTGGGGCACACCTTCATTGATCAGCTGCTTTTAAAACAATCTTTCCAGCTCAGTAATCTCCTTCACGTGCGTAACATTCGCTACTTCAGGAAGTGTCCCTCTCCTCGAGACTCTTCAGTGATTTGCATATCAGGGCCACAAAGAATACAGCCAGGTCTATAGGTCATGACATATTTATATTAGGGAGCTTTAGATTTTCACAACGGGGACGTTCAGAGGGGGAGAACCCTCTTTTGAGCATGTGCAGAATTGCGTATCAAAGTTGATCTATTTATAGCTTGCGTCGTCTGAGTTTTCACTACGCGTTCTGTGCTATTTTTACGTCTGCTCAATTAATGACGTAGAGAGCTATTTCATGCACCGATCATATGGGGGCGCCACTTTATTTTTTATGGGTTGCGTCTCAGCATAATCTAAAGCTTACTTTTCAACACGACGCAGGGAAGAGGAGAACATCCAGGTCAAGCGTTGTCTCAAACGTCGGCGCCGCAAATCTGAAGCTCCCTATTCAGTGACCTCTATGCATTTCTAGAAAACTCATTTCATTCCCTCCCTCCTAGTACTGTCAGGTACCTGTAGTATTCACTTTAAAAAAAAATATGGATGACATCTGTATTTTTCTTTTCCTCAACAACCTCAAGAAGCAATATATCATTTTCCTTACTAAAATCTTATGATGGTATGATGGTGTTTAAAACCATAATAAAAGAGGTGCAATTCCTAACTTCGAGGACTATGCTACATCAAAGGCTGCAACCTTAACATGTTCATGCTAGTACTGGAGTGTGCTCAATGACAGAATATACACAAGTAGAAGCAAATTAGGCACAGAGTTTACGCAAACACCGAACAATCTCGAGGTTAGAAAAGAAGTACTTTGGTACATAACAAAAGGTTTACTTAAAATTCTCTTCAGATCCAATAAAAGGCAGCACTTAAATTACAACATAAGATGGATCATTCCCATAGATTTTGATGTAAAACTTTCAATCCCTAAAGATCTACACATTTGCTATTAAGGTGGCACATTAGTCACAGATAATCTTTTGCTATTTATGTCTCTAATCATTATTTGGTACTAGATATATGACTTAATCTGAACATGGACAAAATCAGTGGAATTCAACGATCCCCAGCAATGCCATTTCCCTTTGTGCACATACCTGTTGTGGCAGTTTGCTCCTAAAATAACCGCAAACCTATGATTACAACTGCTTCTCTCATGGCACATCGATATTTGTGAGCTATGACACTGACTTTTTTTGACATTAGTACCGGGTACCTGGTATATCTCCTTCATTCAAAACTGCATCTCACATGTGTACTTCATATTATGCCCCGTATTATGTTTTATAACATTACACTTTTCCAAAGTGATAACTTCCACATGATCATAACGTTGTCTCTCAATGCTGTCAATATTTGCATACTCCGGACATCTACTTTTTCCAAATGCCTAAATTGGCATTCTTCAGCACTCTTATGACTATGAAACTTTGCACGAGATGCAACCTTCAACCACTGCTTTCTCATAGAGGGGGACTATCACACTCCCCTATTTCTTTTTGATCAACCCAAGTCCATTCAGTTGGGTTGTAAGAGATGCAAGTCTTTTGTTCTGTCTTCAAATTTAGTTGAGCAGACCAATCATCTCCTTTTGCCCTTCCCTCTCCCCCTGGCTGATGCTTTCCCAGCTCCCGCTGCGGAGCCAGCAGCACTCTTGGTCCCACTGTCGGCAGCAGGCTCTGCCCCGACGCTCAGGAACTCCACGGCATTGGAGACGCCCTCTGGCGTGAAGCCGCCGATGATCGCCAGCTTTCCCTGGAAGACGGTGGAGGTGCCCGACCCGCGGGACGTCGGGCAGTCCGGGACGGACTTCCATAGCTTGTTGTCCTCCAGGCACTCGGACTCGGTGAGGGGCAGGGCCTTGCGACCTGCGAAACAGAACCCAAAATGGTCAAACCGCTCCGTTGCTTTTGAATACAGTGATGGCTGGAATTCGGATCTGGGGTAGGTCTGGTATTTCACAGGAAGGAGCCTGATGGGTTTCTTGTCCTGATACTGTAAAAGTGGAAATTTTTGCGCACTTCGCGCAACCAGAAACTAGCACGAAAATAAAAGCACGCAAATATTTTTGCTTGCCATATGTTCCAGTAGTTGATGTCTGGATTCCGCGGAATTAAAAACACGCGAAACTCTTCTAACCCCGCCGAGCGCGAAAAATTAGTCACGCAAAAATATCCACTTTTACAGTACTGGACGACTGATGGAGATGTCTCAATCTTTATCACTGGTATCATCATTCATCATTTTATCACTGGCAGATTGCAGGACATGTCTTCTTCAACCACTTATGTTCAACAACATTTTTTTTTTTTTCTTGTTTACACAACCCATTGCTTACAGAAACTATGTTTGAATTTTATGGGAAATCATAATTTCTTGAAGCAAAGAGTTTTGAATGTCTAGCAATATCAACAACAGAATTTTGAACAACTACACATTGAGAGCTATACATGAAAGATACAAAACACATATTTCTGAAAAGCTGACTGGAGCTTGCTTTTCCACTGCACTCTGTTTTAACAACTGCCCGTGTATGAATATGACACACAAACATGCATTTTCAAAAACTCTAAAAGTATGCATGCCTGTTTGAAAAATTCTACGGCTGAAACAGCTTCACTTACTCATTCCTCCAACGACCACAATCTTTCCCCCAATGATTCCTGCACAGAAGTCTCCTCGAACATGAGGCATGGGATCCAAATCTGTCCACTCATCTGGTGGAGAAAAACCCAAGATTAAAAAAGTTTTGAAAAAAAGATCCCTTAAAATGGGAATAGACTTGAAAGATATTCAAGTGTGCATGTGGCCCATGCTCTGAACCAGATGCTGCTCAAATTCCCTATGTCACTGAAGGTACGTGACTCGAAGGTAATCATACTCATTCAAATAACCCTTCTTTCAGTATTTTTTCTTTCGCTCACCGTGTTTCACTTGTTGTTGCTGCTGTAGCATTTCCATCCCAAAGCGAAAGCTCCTTCAACAGTGTTGATACAGTGCACATGACAATTTAGAAGCATGAAGCATTGAACACACACATATCAATAAGATGCACAACCAGACAAAATTTGTAAACGGAATTTATATTCCTGACAAATTCTGAAAATGCCATTAATGATTTCTTGCTTATTTCTTCACAGAAATCATAACCATGCTACAGATATTTCATTGGCATGTATTTCTAAAACAAAAACAGATAAAAGAAAGTCTACCCTAGCCTGGAGGTCCCTTTTAGTAACATGTATGGTAATCATGACAGATAAAAACACTGTTCAGGACTCATTATGTTTGCATGTTTTGGGATGGTTGCTTTATCAACCAGTAATGAGCAACTGTATACCAAACATATAGCAGTGGATACAGGAATACATATCTAAACTGGCTAAATACAATATAGTACATTTGACAAACACAAAGCAATATTGACATTCTTGTCTCATACTGGCAAGCATTTTCAGAACATCTTTGAGACTTGTGATATGAATGGGATTACTGCTTAACCCTTTAAGCCCCCATGCATCTAATGTTCAAAAGTTTAAATTCAAACAAGATTGAGATAATTATCTCCTGTGTGACTATCTAACTATCCTGTAAGAACACAAGCAAATAAACCACACAAAAATCTGGCAACCATTTCAGCAGATGAGCATTCAGCATGAACATAACTGGCGCTTTACCATTTTCGACATCGTACTCTTCCGTGTTGTCGTGGAAGTCCTTCCCGTCCGCCTGGAGCCCCCCGATGCAGTAGAACTTGTCATCCGTCATGATGTAGGAGCAGAAGACGCGGGGCTTGGTGATGGGCTTGAGCTTGGTCCATTTGGACTGCTTGAGGTCCAGCACCTCCAGGGCCTGAATTGGGTACTTGCCATTCCTACCACCTGTGTCATAAAAAAATAGGGGTGCAGCGCAACTCAGATTGGTATAACATCCATCCTTTTTCAGGTGGGTTAACAGATTATTTCATCACTAGAGCACATTTGCTGGTGCCCTCCTCTGGCTGCAATATGTGACCGTGCACCTCAAAACGAACATAAAGTCGCACACACTGATTTTGCGTGAGGACTGAAAATAAGTGAAATGGGTCAACCTAGCCAAACTTGACTTTTTCATATTTTCTGAAAGAGCGGGTCTTCTTTTACATTATGCTAAAATTTGGTATCATAAAACGGGCAGGAAAGTGTGTTTTTTTTTAGCAGTTTATCTCGAACATTTTTGGTAGAATAGTGTGATTAGGTGTGTCTTTAGAATCCCTTTTTCATTTCTGGAAGACCTTGTCCACACTCTTCACTTTCAACTCTAATAACTTTTGAAAGGATAGGGCTACTGCTTTGAAAGTTGGCATTAATTATGGACAGAATGTGTTAATGAGGCATGCTTAATTTCAGTTTAATCTAATAATCCCTTCATTGTTGTTACTTTGGTGGTTTACTTCCTGTCTTTTGTCCCATTCATTGCACAGCCAGTACGGTAAAGATTAAGCGCTTGAATAGACACTGTACTTCAGAGCCTCTTTTCTCACTTCACACTTTTCCTGAGTTTGTGCTTTCTTTCCAATATTTAGGTATGTTAGGAGAGTCCATTTGATTTGAGTTATACATCATTTTAAAGCTTAAAGTCTGCTCTTTCAGAATATGGTCTTAACTAAAAATTCATGTCTTGCGACTTTTTGTTTGTTTTGAGGTGCAGTGTCACATATGTTGTTCCTTCTTTTGTCAAATCCAGATTTCTTGCAAGACATCATTTTGAAATAGAATTCATAATTTCAATAATTAGTATTTGAAAAAAAAAATCAACCCCTAGCCATATATCTTAAGATACATAAAACAAAGCTGCATTGCATTCCTTGGCAAAAGCTGTTTCACTTTGTTACTGACAGAAATACTTGACCACTTAACTAATGACACTTAACTTAACATAGTCCTGTTACATGGAAAAATCTGCTGTGATCAACTCTCAACTTGTAGACAAGCATGCATGCAATTCACTTGTGGGTAGGCCTACATTGCACAATCACCAAACATGGTGCATGTTGCATGAAGGCAGTGACCATGATATGTGTTCTCAATTGGTAACATTCTCAGCATTGTCTCAGAATGTCCATCATCACCGTAGCATGTGAGTTTATGAGCACAGCAATAATCCTCCTTGCCAACCAAACTACTAACAAGTGACACATACATGTCAGAGTGCAATGATCTGTAAATGTCAAGTCATTTCATCATGATGGCTGGAACTTACCAAGGACGTAGATGAGATTGCCCTTGAGATGGGCAGCTGCTCCATAGCGGGCTGTTGGCATGTCTGGCAGCTCTAGCCACACGTTCTCCTCAATGTTCAGGACTCGGCACTGCTGCAGCGCTGATGTATTGGCCTTCATACCCCCTATCGTTATGACTTTGCCATCTAGTAAATATAAGACAAGCGTTGACAAAGGGATAGTAACTTGTATGGTCCACATTAAAATGGTGACAGTTTGACATCATATTAAAACTGTGTCAGCAATGAGTTATGACATTATCATTTTTACGATATAATGACCCATATTCTCACATTAGTGTATGGTTTCATCTTCATCAATACCAATCAATCATATTCAATGATGTGTAAAGTTGGGGCAGTGTAAAATGTTCAGGAATAAGCTTGGTATGGAGATCCATAACTTTAAATCAGCATTATCACTGCAAGGGACTAGACAGAATCTACATTTGTATGTGAATTTGCTCTCGATCACTTTAAACAAGGAATCTTGACTCCTCTCTGTTCTCCCTTAGCCTGGGGCTAGGAACAAGGCTGTTGTGTTGATAATGAGTCAACTTACTATGGACTACAGTTGCAATGTTTTGAATCTGCTCCCCCAGAGTCTTCATGCCCATGATCCATTTCTTGGTAGACGTGTCAAACACGTCCACGGCGTCAGAGGCCTCGTTGCCTCCTGCCACACCGCCGAGGACAACGATCTTGTCGCCGACCACGGCTACAGCTGGCTGACCTCGCTTGTTGGGCAGGTTGGGCAGGCGGTTGTTCCACTTCTTCTTCTCGGGGTCGTATACTTCAAACGCATCCAGAGGATTCCCGTGCATGCTCACCCCTCCGATGACATATAACTTCCCCTGGCATTCTACAGCTGTGGAATACACCCGCTTGGTGGGCATGGGTGGGAGTACCTCCCACGCAAAGTGATCTCCTCCTGCAACTGCCGCAGTTGCCATATTACCCTTTTTATCGGGGGGGGGGGGGGGGGGGTGGAACAAACCAATAACTAAAGACTAGCTAAAAACGGACATTTATTACTTTTTTTGTTGTTGCATGCATGACAAACACTAGATCTATAAAGGCGTAATGCGAGAGTATCCAATCACAAAAACCTTCATCAGTCCATTGGAATTGAAGGGAGATCTTCAAAACATAGCAAAAGTATTGACTATGAGGTGATTTATTTTCAGATACTTAATCTTTAATTATGAGTGAGCACTCTTTTTGATGGAATTTGTGAGTTGAAATCAAGACAGAAAATAGAAATTAAATAAAATCTGAAATAATAAAAAATTAATTTTAGAATCTACGACTGAAAATGAATCCGAGAAACTTTTTCAGTTGGTACAGTTTCAAACCTGAGTATACATACACGTTCATCCATATTTTATAAACTTTCACTGATTTGTATGCGAGACAGAATTACCAGAAGCAGAACAGAGCCACCACTTTAAAGATACAGTGACCAGTGTACTTCAGTTAGTCCCATACACCCAATTCGGTGTCACTACTATCCGTTACAAGGCAACAGGAATGTGACTTTCTTGACTTTCTGCGCTGATTGTTACAGTACGAGTTTTGCTAGACAGTCATATCCAAAAGAGAATAACTGTCATGCACAATTCACAGATGTGTTATCGATACGAGCAAGCAGAAACTACTTACAGAGGTTCCAGTTGTTGCTCCCTCTCGATCGGTACAACCAACGACTGACTACCAACTGACCGCGCCTAACTATGAATGAATGCTGGTATCCCGTCGTACAAAATGTGGTAGTGGTGCACGGCTAGCTC
Organism: Diadema antillarum; assembly: GCF_040938485.1. NCBI lineage: Eukaryota > Metazoa > Echinodermata > Echinoidea > Diadematoida > Diadematidae > Diadema > Diadema antillarum. Next base: position 697,080 of record NW_027272168.1, on the reverse strand, counting down.
CGGCGGGCCCGGGTACCGAATGCTTCAGGCTCAGGCGCGCAGATAGATTACCCTCGCGCTGTTGCTGCCAGCATGATGGTTCGGGAGTCCCACACATGCTGACCCGCCCAAGTCGACACCAAGCAGATAATTATGGGAACAACTGCGATGATCATCAGTCCAAAAAGCCAGCGATGAGCAACGTGTACTGATCGATACAGCGCTATGCCAAAAACAAAGAATTGATGAATAAGATAAAAGACGAATTGATGAAAAAAATGAAATAGACATTGAAGGAAAAAAAATGAAATAAAAAACACACTTTTAAAGCGTACACTTGAATATGATATTGATATGACTATTACATCCAGGCGCGCCGGAAGCAGATTTGGATTGGGGGGGCAAACACTGGAGGGGGCTCAAGATTAGACCATGCATATGTTACACAATATACACATACACACACACACACACACACACATGCACACACATCTATATATATATATATATATATATATATATATATATATGTATATATGTATATATATGTAAAGTGGCGTACGGTGGGTCGAAACATGGGGGGAACCATCAAGTAATTTTGACGGTATGTATGCTTGTGCGTGTGTGCGTGAGCAATAATGGGACTACAATACATTACGGAATGTGATACATTCAACAACGCAGTCATTGAGGAACATTGTAAGTTTTCCTTACGTGGATTATGGACTGACGGTGTGAAACGATCGACAAATTATATACTGTCAGCAACATAAGGTGAATGGCATAACAATAAAATGCGAGCGAGCGAAGCGAGCGAGCTTGAAAATTTGATATTCTACAGTTCCAAAACTGGAGTTTTAATTGTAGCTATATATTTCGCTTTGGAAATAAATGGGGGCGCATCGGGCGCAACTGCTGGCAATTATTTGCAGCAACATTAGGAGAATGGCATAACGATTCAATACGAGCGAGCGAAGCGAGCAAGCTTGAAAATGTTGACATTCTACAGTCCCAAAACTGGGGTTTGTAGCTATATCTTTCACTTTGGAAATTGATGGGGCGGTGCATCGGGCGCAACTGCTGGCAATTACTGGCAGCAACATTAGGAGAATGGCATAAGGATACAATGCGAGCGAGCAAAGCGAGCGAGCTTGAGAATTTTGACATGTTACAGTCCCAAAACTCCCGTTTGTAGCTATATTTATCTTTCGCTTTGGAAATTAAGGGGTGGGGGCATCGGGCGCAACTACTGGCAATTACTGTCAGCAACATTAGGAGAGTTGCATAACGATTCAATGCGAGCGAGCGAAGCGAGCGAGCTTGAAAATTTTGACATGTTACAGTCCCAAAACTCCCGTTTGTAGCTATATCTTTCGCTTTGGAAATTAATGGGGGGGGGGGGCATCGGGCGCAACTGCTGGCAATTACTGGCAACAACATTAGGAGAGTGGCATAACGATTCAATACGAGCGAGCGAAGCGAGCGAGCTTGAAAATTTTGACATTTTACAGTCCAAAAACTCCCGTTTGTAGCTATATTTATCTTTCGCTTTGGAAATTAAGGGGTTGGGGCATCGGGCGCAACTACTGGCAATTACTGTCAGCAACATTAGGAGAATGGCATAACGATTCAATGCGAGCGAGCGAAGCGAGTGAGCTTGAAAATTTTGACATTCTAGAGTCCAACAACTGCCGTCGTAGCTATGTTTTTCGCTTTAGAAATTAAGGGGGATGCGCACCGGGCTCAACTGCTGGATGCGAGCGAGCGAAGCGAGCGAGCTTGAAAATTTTGACATTTTACAGTCCAAAAGCTGCCGTTTGTAGCCATACTTTTTCCCTTTTATTCATATATATACATATTTATTTTATTTTCTTTATTTATTCATTTATTTTTATTATTATCATTATTATTATTTTTTTGGGGGGGGGGGGCAAAAATGCGTTTTGCCCCCCCCACTTTTTGGATTGGGGGGGGGGGCCGCCCCCCTGCCCCCCCCCCCCCCACTTCCGGCGCCTATGATGTACATCTATACCATAAATACAGATCTATGGAGGGGACTCGTGTTCTCCCGCGAGATCAGTGAGCAGTGGCGGATCCAGAGGGGGGCGCAACCGGCGCACGCCCCCCCCTTTATTTTTCGTAAAAACAAAAGAAATAAAAAGAAAAAATGGAAATGAAACCCGGAAGTGGCACCAGAAATATTAGTCACGCCCCCCCCCCCCCCCCCCCCCCCCTTTACAGAATTCCTGGATCCGCCCCTGGTGAGGTCAGTGAGCGTGATAGGTAACAGAAGTCTTATATTTCAGTTCATTTTCATGTTGAAAAACAGGGCTCTAAACTATCACAGAGTGACAAGTTTGAGTGATAATTAATCTTTCTGTTTGATGTCAAAGTGAAAATAAACTTCAATTATCTCATTGAACACGATTTTTTTTTTTTGTGGGGGGGGGGGGGGATGCCGAAAAAAAAATATCACTGTGAAATATCATAGTGAATTTCAACATTGTCCAGGCCTATAAATACAAGTATTATGATTGACTGTGAGATGGGTTTATGGAGAAAATAACATGTGGATTATAACCTAACTAATATTATATTAATTTGTATATGATTTCACATGTCGGATACCATGCATATATATCATAGATCTTTCGTGTTTTCCTGTTTCTGGTATAAAGAATAGATAAAACTGCCACAAGAATGGTATTAGGAGCTCTCTCTAAGAAACACAGGCCTATTCATATGACTGTATTTTCAACTATTTCAAAGTGTTTGGCATGCTTAATACTCCATTGTTTACTCTGTGAAATATGTATCGCCTCGTATCAAAATGTATTACCCAGTATTATGCATTTCCTTTATTGAGGAAAAATAAAATAATTGAATAATTGTGAAATGAATAATTGAATATATTGAATTTTATGTCACAAAGCAATTGTGACATCACAAAGCCATTCTGACATTGCGCGCTGCTCCTTCGGTCAATTTGAGAACTGTCACAAAGCAATTGTGACATCACAAAGCAATTTTGACGTTGCGCATTGCTTGGTCACTTTGTGTTGTGAATGTCACAGAGCAATTCGACATCGCGCCCTGTTTCGTATTGGCATCGTATGGTGATCCCTCCACAACATCGCATCCACCACATGACTTTTCTCCTCAATTTCCCTTCTTTTATTAAATCTTGTGATCTATGATGTCAAGCAAATAATACCTAATATAGAGTTTACGGTTAAAATCATGGACCCCGTGCCTCAAACAGTATGACCCTGCTAGTCACTTCGGGGCTGCGCTCCTCACCAAAAAATGATACTATTTTTTAGTCACCTCTGCCCATAGCTTTAACCAGAAACTCTTGAGGCAAAGCACATATTTGTATATTGTTATACTTGATGATAAAATATATGCTATCACGCACACTGTATTATTACGTAATAATGCTTTCATTTATTCCATGCGCAGTAGGACTCGGTTTCCACATCATCGTCAATGCATGGATTTATAGACGCACTGTGCACTGCACACACCTGGGACACTCTCTCGTGGCTGCTCTCACCATGGCCAAGACCGCAAAACACATGCATGAAACAATAAATCCTTCCACCTCCCTTTAAGTACCAAGCACTCACAATACTCAGGGAGGGGGGAAGACTTCACTCACTGTGCACACAGCTTTTGAAGGTACAGTAGAAAGGTCATCAGCTTGTACCACAAGACAAGCGATGAATAATACATAGATATTGTCATTAACGCGGCTGTGCAGGGTGGCTCGAATATACGACGTTCCTATAGCAACCTTCAATTACCTATACCGGTAATCTTATATTCTCTCACTTTACAAGCGCCGAACACGAATTCGAGAGAGTGTTCCCTATATCAATACCAGTCTTTTCTGCTTATATCATGGTATTCTCAGAGTGCAAGCAATAATTGATTATGATACTTGAATTGAAATATAATGCCAGTGATAATCTAATACGTACGTTGCTGCATCATTCTGCAGGCATAAATGTGTTGATCTGCTGGGGATAGTGGCTTGCGAATAGCATAATATGGCATTTTAAAAATGGGGCAACAAGAACCAGGTGCGGAAGTCGTAGAACAATCGGGAGCAATCAGTAAGTATGAAGGTTTTACATCCTTTTTTTTTCCCTGAGGGGTTCTTGTTGCCTTATCTCCTTGTGCTTATAAATTCATCCTCCTTTTCTTTTTCATCAGTATCACGCCATCACCATTGAATCCATCATCATCTCGTCGTCGTCGTCCTCCTCCTCCTCCTTCTCCTCCTTTCTTTCTCTTTTTTTTTTAAATTGAAAGTTATATCTTCTTCCACACTATAATCATACATGAACACAAACGTATGTTATTGAATGTGGGGTTTCTGTTCGTAGTTGATCAGAATGGGTAAGTAGATTAAAAAAACACACACAACTTATCAATTTCTTCCTCTGTTTTTCCCTTCTCCCTTTAGCTCCATATTTATCCTGCAGTATTTTTAACGTCTTGTGTTTACCGTTCAAAGGGAAGATTTGCTCCTTGGCTTCCGCCGACAAGAAAGGGAAAACCAGACACGTGGGACTCAGATGGGGGGGGGGGGGGGGGGGGGGGCATTGTCGAACGTTGTGAGGAGAAAGAAGGAGTGAGATTTTCAAATCAACCTGTGAAAGGGCAAACAAAGTTTTTATGTGCAGGTCGACACTATCAAAGTGCATTGTCTGGATTATTGACCCGCCCGCTCCCTAACCCTCTCGGTAGAAAGTCTTCGGAGAAAATCAATGTTGTCAAAGCAACTAACGCTAACCTTTCCCTTCTCAGGATAGGCAGCTGATGTGTGCACGATTATAAGCACGCGACAAGGCGTATAGACAAGAAGGCCCGTTATAAGAGAGATTTGCACTGGGTCGAGATACGTCCTGAACTTGATGACAACTTTCTAAGAGGATGACATCTAAGCTCTGCTTGGAGGAGGCTTGCAGGAATTCTCACCCTTAGAGTTCTCCGAAACCTCAGGACCATTATGAAAACTCTCTCTGTTATTTGAAGTATTTTGTTGTTCGCTATACAGGATTTGACTTTGTCTGGGAATCTCCGCGCGGTCACGTTTACCTAGAGGCTGTGTACACTTGGCTTTCAGCTCCTTGCAGCCTGACCCTAGAGTTAACCTCACGAGCAACGTGGGAGAGATGGTAACCGGGCAAGTGCAAGTAAATGTCAACCCAAACTTCACGACAAACTCAATTTCAAGAAAGTCACCATCGTAAGTATATGGAATAATAGTGTGTATAAGATATCGTAAGCATAATGATGTGCCGTGATTGTTGAAAGCACTCTATTTAACGCAGGTGTCCTGTATACAATATTGGCTTTTAACCTCTTCTCATGTACTTCATACGTCATTATAATACGCTCACCAGATGATGAGAAGAATTATGAGAGTTTCTGGTGTGTCAACTGCGCTGTGGTTTACCCACTCATTCCGAACAGATGCTCTCAAAATGTATGATGATAATATAATATTCAGTTGGTACAGATCTGGCGCTATATATGTATGAAGAAGACTATGTTGGGTGATGCTCGGATTGTTTCTGCTCGTGAAATCGTGTTCGTGATTATCAGGTTTAAAGATATTCGGAAGGTTCCAGTCATATTCAAATGAAATATGATTGGCGACTACAGATGTCGAATATCTCCTTTCTGTCGTTGATTCTTTTCCCTGCTGGTTTGACGACACAAAATCCTTCAGAAGTCAAATTTTCCTTTCATCCAGTGCGATATGCCTATAGACCAATGGTGTAGTCAGAATATTGATGATTTCATAGGTTGCCTTATCACCTGTCGTCTGAACATCTGGACTTTGAAGCTGTTCCTGTCAAGAGCCAGGACTGTAATGTTCGATGCCTGTCAAGATAGTAACCTCCAAACTAAGCATGATAGAGTGGTAATCAGAAAGAGCACGGTCTGCAAACACACCTTTTTACCCGTCAAGGAGGAACAACAACTAGAGCAAACACAACTTGAACATTTTGTTCGCGTGTTATCAATACAGACCATAAAGAAAGCAATCACATCGAACGCAGCAAACGGTTAATGTGGTAATGATTAGTCAGAGGGTAGAACTGACTGATAATCAAACGATTCTTTGTGCGTAATGCCTTCTGCGCATCATTTGTAACTACGGTTACAGCTGCTGTGGTGTCCTGATGGCATTGTATATCACGGAGTTAGCAAGAGACGTAAGTTCTATACAAAAGCTTTCAATCTTAATGCTAGCCTTATATCATATATCGACATAATAGTCTTAGCATGCTTATTTTTGAAGTTGCTGGAAAAAATGGCCTTTTTATCTTACTGTATTTGATGGGAGCTGTAAGGAATATCACTTATAAGTATTTACAATACAGCAACCGATATTGAGATCGTTGCTGCGTGTTTTCTTGTTTTGTACATATTGTCTACACACTCTGTACGTTGTGTTCGTATTAAGTTCTTGTTCAATGTACACACCACATGCAGTTTATCGATATATTGTTGGTGCTCTTTATATAAAATGTGTTTTAACGTTATTTTTTTTTGTATTTTCATATGGGCATAATGTAAGAACATAATATTTTAAAGACGACTCGAGTTGTTCGTCTTGACTCGACACACGCTTTTCATCGCTGATGTAGACAATATTGTGCTCGTGCATTATAAGAAGGTTGAAAGAGGATATTGTATGAGTTCCACTGTATTGTTTCATTCGCACATACTGTTCCCACTTTTGCAAACCTTGAGACCCCGAATTTCTTAAATGTTTTCTTTACATCGTCCTACTGCTGCGACGTCACGCATTATTGCAGAGTTCCCATCTCAAAGCGGGCTGTACATACGCAGACTGAACCTTAACAATTCATAAAACGAATTTCACATTTAAAAAAATCATCGCATTTCGGAATATAAACTGACGCAGTCCCCCCCCCCCCCCGCTCCCGCTAAAAAAAGGACATAATTTTAGAATGATCAATAATCACAGATAAAGGTCACAGGAATTTTTACTTCCTTTTAAAAAAAATCTGAAATTCATATTATGTAGTGTGTTTTTTTTTCTTCAAACATATTGTGCTTTGTGACATTATGAGATGTTCATAGCCTTGCTCTATCAGAGGGCAGTTAATATATGGAATAAACAAATTCATAACATTTTAACAGGTAGTCTGATTTTTCTCAAATAGGTCAATGTTATATCATGTGACAGACATTTTCTGGGACTTCCAGAAGGTGTTTTAGGAAAGTTTTCACCGGCTCATGAAACAAAAGAACAACAAAAACGCGACATTTCAATTTATACTCGGGATGACATTCTTCCAACATATCCGACAGAGAAAGAATAACGTAATTATTAACGACTCTCACTCCCATAGACTGGAAAATGCTATACTCAGTATACATGATTGATGTGTCGTCAGCCACAAAGTATCGAAGTGTGATATCCCATGATGGGCCCCTCATGTTTGCTTCAATTAATCTCGCAATCGCATATTCAAGTGAAGATAATCACATTACAATCTCATCGAAGCGGATTACAAGACAATGTTCAGGTCTCCATTCGACTGACTCGTGTTTGCCCATTATGCTCACTCATGATCCTTGATTTCTGTATTGATACAAAATCTCCCCTTTTCCTTTTGTATTTCACACAGATCGAGACAAACAACCCTTGTCCAGTTGAGCTGAGAGGATTACCGGGGAAAGAGAACCACTCCAAGGTGTTGAACGACAAGGACCAAGATTCCCGACGAGGGGGGATCAACTAGGCTAACCAAAGCCATTCAAGAGACAATAAGGGAAAGCAGCTCTATACCTCATCTTCAAGAGGATGACACTACGAGAAAGTGCCGAATACTGACGTCATCACTTGTGAAGGTGTAGTGGGAAAGTGTTGACCGTTACAAACAGATTCTTTGAAAGCAAGGACCGCAGCAGCTGCCCCTGAACAACATGAGCTCTCCCTGATGAGTTGTAAACAGACGTCACTGTAATAAGAGGGATCTACGCTTGGTGAAAACTTCATAAACATCATTTTTACAAACCCCTTAGGCTGGGAACTTCCATCAACCAGTAAATTTTCAGTCTTGGTAGAACTGAATAGCAAACAGATAACTAGGGTTCATTTGTGGCGCACAATACCTCCATTAACGGTGCCACCGACACAATAGATGACTGCGGTGTAAATAGAAGATTGTTTCTTCCCGAACCCCTCTAGAAAAGGTTCATCCGGTGAGAGGTTTTCGTGTCAAAGACGAACAGAGACAATTTGGCAATTCGCGGATTAAGGCAGAGGAAAAGTCCTAGGTGAGGTTTCGGGTCAGCGATGCAGCACAAAGGATCGATACAATGGCTGTAGAAAACCCAGTACCCATAGTGAGCCACGACCGGGGGTCGCATGCCGCCAGCAAACACGCCAAACATCTGACAGACATCAGAGTGTCGAGTCAGAAGCTCGCTCTCCAGCACACGGTGCGAGCTAAAAAACTCGACGAGCGGCAACTGTTCAAGTTCCTGAAATCGCTCGAAGACAGCAAGAGCAGGAGACTGCTGCAGATAGACAAGGAAGTGGCAGAAGTGGAAAAGCTGTTGAAGCGACTGAATTCTGAGCAACGGGAGAATTGCGCCGGCTCGGGCGATGATCTGTCCGATTTCGAGGGAGAGGATGGCGGCGAAGTAACGAAAAGCGCCGACGCCGGAGCGAGGCAGCGACGCGGCGTCAAGAAAAAGCAGACGGTCTCGAAGATGTCCAAAGAGTTCGACGAGTATGCATTCAGAGCCCGACAGAAAAGAGGTAGCATAGATCGCTTGGGGAAAAACAAGGCAGACAAACTGTTGAACGCATACTATAGATTTGACTCCGAAGGAAACCGTCGACTATTTTCGCCTCTGATCTCCAGCCCATCCAAGACGCCAAAGCCCCCAGCGCGTGTAGCGTGGGACTCTGATCTTTTTCCCGAGGATATTTCGGTATCCAACTACACCGTTGCAACTGGAACGGACAGCCGCATCAACAGCGGCACGAATAGGAGCTTCATGTCCTTTGCCGACGACGTTTTCGACGACGATGTGACGCGAGCAGACACCATCACGCCGGGGCGAGCAATTTTCATGACATCGGGCAAATTCTCATCACAAAGCGTGCGGAAATCGTCGAAGACACATCGGTCGAAATCTGTAAAGATCGCGACACCACAGGGTGTGGATAGCATGCCGTCTTCGCGGTCCAGGTCGCGAAAAGTTTCGAGGACGTCTGAAAACGGCGATCGACGCGAGAGACAGAGAGAAGGGCAGGTTGCCAACGACTCTGTGAGTGTCGCCTCGAAATCAAGCGTAGGCTCAGACTCCCATTCGAAGGTGCCCGTCATCAACGTGACAAGCGACAAAGAGGATGACATTCCACTGAACTTCAAACGTTCTAGACTCAAACTGAAGCGGCGACCAACGAATCTCGCTCAAGAGGTCACTGTTGATCAGCCGAAGATTGTCCTGCCAACCGAGAATGCCGATCGTAACGACGAACTCCAGAGGGCATCTACTCGGGATGCCTGCACTGGTGCATCTTGCCAAATCGCGGACTGCATATTCCACCGCCCACATCACCTTCGAAGACAGAGTACCATGATCGAAGACCCCCAGTCGACTTTCGACGAGTATTACCGCGTCGCGAGCGCAACACATTCCCGTGCGACGGGACAGCCGATTATCTCGCCCATGTTCCAGACAGCCGAGGATAGGGAGTGGAGCCAAGCGCGTCGCCTACCAGTCTCCCCGCCGAGCCCTACGCCGTCCGAAATCCTCGCCGACGTGGTCATAGAGCGTGAGGAGGTCGCCGAGAAGCCGGACTACACCGACCTCGACGTCATGTTGTCGGTTCGTCGGCCCATCAAAGGCTCGAATCGCGATCGAATGCTCAAGGACAAGGAGGAGAACATCAAGAACACGTTTAAAATCATGAGACAGAAGATGGCAGCCAGCATACCGCCCGATTTCAATACGAATTACGGAGTCCCAACGCCCAACTGGAAGATATTGAATCCTCTGAAAATGCGCCATAAGATTGCCCATTCATCCCCCTTATTCACTCTCTGGAAATTGAACTAACTGTGTTACTGATGTTAACCAATCGACCTGTTTTGTATTATACGTAAAAGGAACAGATTATGTCTATTGAGATCAACAAAAAAGTTTATTTACCTCTCGCACTAGAATTTTTCTTGATTCAGCAATATATGAAATGTTAATTCATACGTATATGTTATGAAGTAAAAACGGAAAAACCCACAGTGATCTTTTTTGTTTCACTACTGTTTCTCAGCTTTTTATACAACGTACGTATACTATTTATTGCAGCAGGTGACTGTTGAAATTATCCACTAGTGGTCTTTCCGTATCCTTTGCTAAACGAAGGTGCTATAGTTCTCTGATAACGACATGGTCTACCATACACTGGAACTTGCCATTCTTGTAGATATTCATCGGCTTGTATTTCGCTTGCAATTCATACAGTAAACATGAATTTCATAAGAACCAAAATAAGTCACAAGTCGAGATAAGGAAGTTCCGCCAAAATATCAAAATAGTAAAGGACTTTTAACATCCAAGTCTATCATGCCTAAAACACAAACAAACACAGGTTGCTGCAGATGCATTGTCTCAGCTCATTATAATCCCCAAATTTGTGGCGATGGCCTTTCAACATCATGTTCAAATCATACATGGTATGTAGTTTCTTTTAAAGGACGTTGAAAAAGCTGTGATAGCATTCCATTCCCTCATTCTTGTTACTGCCAATTAGAACAAAGTTGCCAGTTTTACAACGTTCTATGAAAACAGCGATAAGAAGAATGTTAAGAACAACGTTTCTTGCCTGTAATGAAAATATGTCTACACTCTGTTTATTAATATACATAATATTGTCGTCGATGTATTGTACAATCTAATTCTGACCCTTGATGATATTGTTCAAATCGTACCAGCACCATTCCTAACGATTCTGCTCATCTGTGTGGAAAAGGACCTGTGAAGAATTTTCGTACTGCCACCAGAGTTTACTGTATCCCTCGTGCAAATTGTTGGCATCAAATTTACCATTCGAAGAAGCAAGGAACGTTTGATAGCTAATTGATAGTGTATCAGTACGGCAGCTCCAACTTCAGACTTAAATGTGTTGTTGTGAGGAGCATTGCAGGCTGAACATTAATACATTGGGCCAAGTCAGTATAGCCGCAAGGATATCTCCCTATTATTTCGCTCTTGCGATAACGAATCATCGTTTCAATAAAATTATTCACTTTACATCCTCATAAAAAAAACAACAGAAAAGGAAGGCTTCTCGCTATAGAAGTCATGTGCAGGACATGGTTTCAATAAGAACATCCGTTCATCGGGAGCCAACTGTTAGACAGAAAAACAAATAACAACTGTAATGCACGCACATGTTTTGTTTTTGTTTTTTCGTTTTATGACGAGTAAATCTTTGGTATCTACAACATTTTGTCCTAAAAAATTATCAAAGTCAATAATATTGACTTATGGAGATTTATTCCTTAACAAGGTTTCATAGGATTTGTTATTCCATGGCTAGTTTAATCAAACAGAGAAAAAAAAAGTTCACTGCAGTCGGTGACTTTATTCGACTGAGGTTTAATCATACCTTTGCAAAATTAAAAAGTAAAAATAGTTCAGACTCTCTTTCCTAACTAACGTGGTGCGCATGATGCCAACAGTATTTCAGAGTTTACAGGGTTACAATCAAACTAGATCTCCATCGTGTGTTTCCCACTGTGATTGTTGACCATATTCATCTCTCGCCGGGACTTCATAATTATCTCCATTATACATAAACATACATTCACTTTCCATGTCAGGTAATAAGGGTAACAGCAATGGCTGTGAGGACATGATGATGTTCTTATAACCCTCTGTATACCGCAGCAATTTACTGTCTACGTGTTTATGTTTTTGTGTGAAATTTGTACACATTTGATTACTCGGCACAAATAAGGGTTAAAATTGCTTGGTTGTCACTGTTAGTCAATTCCTTTGTAAGCTATGAGGATGATGAATCTTTGATATGATTGCGATGGGTCCAGCCGTTTTTTGTGCAATAATAGGAGTAAGAGTAAAAAGTAAAAATTGATACTATATAAGCACAACATGTAAAGCATGTGTGTGTGTGTAGGAATTTTCATGCGTCAATTTGCAGTTTCTATTAAATCCTATATGATACCAATATCATTCGAGTGATGGAATGACACCACTTTCTTCTGTGGATTACTGTTGACATTAGTAATGGTTATACGAAACGTTGAAGTTATCATATTCCTTTTTTTTTGTAGTTGGCATACAGTGTTGAAAAGACATTCCACAACTGTTTTTTTTTTTCTTTTTTGTGTGTGCATTACCTGAATACAACATAATATCGGGATTTCATAAGTGAAATGCTTTGAAATGATTGTGGATTTTTATTTTTTTTCGTTTTATTTCATTACATATCGATGGAACCACTGCAGGTCGGTGTCTATCTTATCACTGCGAAACTAATTTTGGGTGTAGATGTATTTGATTATAATTCATGCATCTCGGCCTTGTGCAGGCTTTGTGATCATAATCTTTATGGACAGGGTATAACAGTGACACGAAGTAGCAAACTTGGGCAGAAAAACAAAGGTGAATTGATGAAATAGTTTGCTCAGATAAAACAGGAACGCATTAAAGGTAGAAATGAAAATGAATATACAGGGTTTATGCCTTTGATATACTAGTATATTCGTCAACATTTACAAAGTTGGGTTGGTCGTTTATGTAGGTGATATAACGAAATCCTCTGCTCAAGCGGAAGTGAAAATCGTATCAGTGATTGTTTCATTTTTTTTTTAATGATGTGTTCTTTATGAAACACATTTATAGATTCTACGAACATTGCATGTTTTTAGTGAAGTGATGTAAAGGTATGTGACCACACGAGCACTTTAAATGTATCTTGTTACAACTATTATTATTCCTGCACGGGTGCAGCACTTGGTGTCTCAAACAGAATGTGAAAGTGTTGTAAAACTGAATAAAATCCGGGGTTCCGGTTGATCGCGAGATATACGCACGCTCAGATAGCATTTATCTTTGAATTTCCTTATTTGCTTATCTTCATCCGTGAAAACTAGCATACTGAAAACATTATCCTGTGCAAAAAACAAAAACAAACAAACAAAAACAAAGAGAGAGAGAGAGAGAAAAGAGAGACGTGCATACCACCCATATTCTCTGTCCATATGTGTGTTGGTGTGTGTGTGTGTGTGTGTATGTGTGTGTGTGTGTGTGTGTGTGTGTTTGTGTTTGTGTGTTGATTTTAAAAAAAAACTTGAGGAAGGGGAAAGGCCCCCGAAAATACCTTATTGGCAAATATGCATTATCTGTTTTTCTCTTGACAATCTACCTATCAACGCTATATATCTAATTGATATGTTTGTATGTGCATTTATATGCAGTTAATGTAATCAAAATAAGAAATTCGGCATATTGTTTGCAATTTGTATGTCGGGAGTGGGTCATTCTGAGTGCAGAACAACTTCGTACAGACATCTTTTTCTCTCTTCTTCCATTTCATTATGTGAAAGGCTCAGGAACACACAGGGAGCGAGTGAGCGAGAGCAGGTTAGGGAGAGAGTCGAGTGTGTACGTAATGTAGAAAAGAAGATGAAAAGAAAAAGGGATAAATTTTGCAATAGGGGTAGCTCCAGACCGCTGGCATTCAATTAACGCGGACTCCAGGGGAAATGCAAACACGAGAACTGCATGCAGTCATCCCTCCCACGGGTAAAACCTTTTGTTCACGACAGATACCGGTACCCATTTTAAGGAAAAACTCACATAAGGGCGACAATGAAAACCACTTTCCGTAAGTCCATCAGGATAAGCTACGACACTCCATCACTCTCTTGATATTTCCCGTCGCAGTAGAGCTAATTATCGTTACTTGTTACGAGTGTAACAGGTTTATATTGTCGGTGTCTTTTAATGTACATTTTATTTACCGATCCTTGACGAAATTTGTGCTAATTGTGTCTCTTGCAAACTGGAAATGTTCAATTTTGTGACAAGCCAACCGGAGGCAGAAAGAGATCGAGCTTATTGATTTCTAATATTAATGTCTGGAGAGTTTTTGTAACTTGCCAACACACTTGGAAGGTCTCTTGCGATGTATTCCACCACCTTCGAAAATGAAATAACGACAGCATACCAGCATGGAGAGATATTTGTGTGCCCTGGGACCCCCGTAAGGCACTGTATTACATTTACGTACTTATCTCCCCGACACCTTTCATCTCCACTTTGAGTAAGTCTTCAGATGTAGAGTTATGACACCCCCCCCCCCCACACACACACACACACTTTCTGAAAGGAAATCCGTTTATAAAATAAAAGCCACTTTCTTTTGATCTATTGCTTCTCGTCCTCTTGTACACCCATCTTTGATTCTACTCTTCCTTCTTTTCAATCTTCTCTGATAATCCTTAACTGATTATGGGCTGAAGATTTGCCAGTATATCTTTTTCACGTCGTTGTAATGATTATTCTGAAAAGTAATAAATGCTTGTCCATATTTTTTTTTTCCTCCGGAAATATTCCGGTCATTGGCACTCTATCATTGTCATTCATAAAGCACCACGAGGGTTTATTGTGACATTGTGTAATACACGCTACAATGAACTTGCAAAATGGTGGTGGCGGGGAGGAGGAAGGAGGGGATTGGGAAAATGGTGTCATAGGTTGCAGCAGGGAGATGGGAAGAGAACTCTTTTAACACCTCCCTGGTTGCGCGATTTTCATACCAGACCGACTCGTCTACTTTTCTCTGCTCAATTCTCAAAGACACGCCAATCTCAACAGAAAATTCCCCAACAACAATTCCCCGTGCTTGCATACTACCTACTCATAACAATATTAGCAGTGTTCAGAGTACACCACCTAAAGTAGTGTATGAAGATATAATGAAAATCTACTGATGACACTGTAAACGAGACTTTATCAAAATGATGAATAGCTACAATTGTAGAAATCAAAATATGGGCCATATAAACTTTGCGGTAGAGGGAGCTATACCGATTTCTCAAGTTGCTGTTGATTCAACCCCCACCATAATTTGCTCTGTCTGTTTGTTTGTCTGTCTCTCTCTTCATAATTATGCATATAATCACATATAAACACACACACACATACATACATGCCATCTGATAAGAAAACAAAATGTATAGAAACAACCTCTAAAAAATCACACCATCTCACCACCCACAAAAAGCCTCTGAGCCAAACTTGGTTGAGATTATAAGTAATTTCTTCTTGCCTTGCTTTTCAAAATAACAGATCATATCTCATTTTGTAACAGAATTACGTAATGACAATTAGAAGAGCACCCATAATGCATTCATAACTATTCAGACATATGAACAAGTGCAACAAAGATTATTATAAGGGAGCATACTGATTAATGATTGGGAAAAATACAACTGGATAATTCTTTGCTTCAAAATGATAACACTGGCAGGAGCAAGAATGAACAGGTATTATCAAATTTGGTACATAATAATCTGAATTGACAAAAAGCTGAACATGCAACAACAAAAATCAAGAATACCTGTAAGGCAGCTGCTTTTGGCATTTCTAAAATCAATGAAATACATACGGCAATCTACTGAGCAACTAGTTCATGTTTTTATAACTTCATGTTTAGATAATTGTAAGTCCATATTCTGACTTGTCTAACTCTACATGTTTTCTTCCAACATGTAAAAAAAAAACCAACAACAACAAAAACAAAACAAAAAACACAACAGCCTGACTTGTTACCAAATCCAGGAAATATGAACACATTACCCACACTCTTACTCTGAATTCTTTTCATCGGCTTCCCATTGTTAATCAAATTAACTTCAAGATTTTGTGACTATTATCCAAAATCAACTTCTTTTCATTTTAAGTTATTTTGTGGTAATTCTGATTTTTGTTTAAATGCTGTATAGCATTAACATTGTATCATGTCTACATTCTAATTTATCTACATGTTCATTGTACTGTATCATAAAAAATTATCATACTTTAAAGGTTACGTAAATCTTAGTCTATGTTGTATCTACATGTATTTACACAAATCTGGACTAGAAATTATCTCCCATATAGGCGAAATTCGACTTGTAAAACTTTGACTTGTGAAAGATTATTCTAAAGAAATAAGAGAAAATTGGGACTTTCTGGAGCTTCGACTTGGCCAAGTTTTCGACTTGTGCGAGGTTGACTGTATTTACACAAATCTGGACTAGAAATTATCTCCCATATAGGCGAAATTTGATTTGTAAAACTTAGACTTGCGAAAGATTATTCTAAAGAAATAAGAGAAAATTGGGACTTTTCTGGAGCTTCCGACTTGGCCAAGTTTTCGACTTGTACGAGGTCAACTTAGGCGAGGTTGACTTATGTATCTTTTGTACCTCAATTGGAGGCTTTTGTATAAAGCTCCACATTTAAATGTACTCTATTACTGCTTTATCATTGTAAAATCACACTTACATAAGATTTGATGCTTCAGATGGGAAAACAATTGGCAATCATTCGTTAACATACATATAGCTCATGTCATACATAGTTGAATTAACTCACACGAAAATATCCACTTTTACAGCACATTCTATGTGTACAATGCAGAATGCCACATAGATGTTGGATTCAATCCCTTTCTGAAAGCAAAATTTAAGACAATGAAAATAGATATGCTTCACATAATTTGATGTTGTTTTATGGCAAAAATGTCATTAAAATGCAATGCTGTGGCAAATTCATGACCTCCTCTCCCATTCACCAATATGATATATGGAGTAGATTAGCAAGGAATGTTCCTGAGGGAATACATGTATAAACTGTTGGTTCTTTGTGCAGCATAGAAACCATTGCACCAAACAGTCCACAAAATGGTATGAAACAGCCTCGTGATTGACCAACATATCAAATGAAGCAGCACACAAGCATAAGATAAAAAACTTAAATTCATGATTATTCAACAGTGCAACCAAAGTGACTTAAACATGGATTCTAAACAATGAACTGGAATTATATCTCTATCAACTTTGAACATTCAATTAAAAAAAAAATCTATCAGAAATTAAACCATAAGCTTGATAAGTTATTCCACTGTGATGAATGAAAACTTTGCAGCATTCAGTTGTTATCAACTCCAGTCACACATACCAGAATATTGCACATACACTGTATATGGAGTATATACATGTACTGTACAAGTCACAATGCGGGCACAGTAAATCATAGAAATGCCGGCACGTTGTCTTGAAAACACGATCGCACAATAATAATAATATTATAATTGTTATAAAATGGGTTCAAGAATGCAGCCAATTGGAAGCGCTGAAATGAGTCACGTGTGCGTGCATTAATTTCTTACTAACATGCACGGGCCAGCCCGCCGTGCAAAAAAGCGTAAAGTCACTGACGTCACAATATTTACACTAGCAGTGCACACTCAATCAGTTGTTACAAGTGCGTCGCGCGCTACTATACGTGTTGTCAATCATGTAAACAACTTCTAGTTCGGGCTGCCAGCCGGCCTTTCTTTTCTTGTGCAAAACATGTGACGTACGTATACTCTTTAATACAGTAGTACTTATATACGCGGGATTTTCGAGTGCAACGTGCGTTAATGTTTGGGACAAACATCTGCGGACATCTTGACTATTGAGTGAGTGCTACATGTAGCTGACTAGTGTTGACCCACAAAGGTACATGAAAAATGCTGTTAGTTTTCGACCCATTTTATAAATCAAATAATACACAGGTTTGAGTTTGTGACGTTAGTAGTGGAGATGCAGCTCACTCTCGGGTATTTGCAATGTAGTGCATGTTTCACAATTGTAAATACCCTCGAGTGCGCTACATCTCCACTAACGCACTCTCACCTGTGTATTATTTGTATAATATGATTTATATAGCGCCAAATCCACTCTGCAGAGTGCTCTAGGCGCGGAAGGAAGAGAAAGTGAAGTAGATATTGATAAAGAACATACAAATATCAAAATACAATACATGTACTGAGTAATCAAATGGAGGCCTCAAACAGGTGAGTTTTTAGACCGCTTTTACAGGAGTCTGATGAAGAACAATTTTTTATGGCTGAAGGTAAGTTATTCCATAGGGTGGGAGCAGCATGGCCAAAGGCACGTGTGCTCCATATTGTAGTGAATCTTGGAATTATAAGAGAACCGGAGTTGGATGAGCGTAGAGATCTAGCAGGGATGTAATTATGGAGTAAGTCAATGTTATACTGAGGAGCAACGCCCAGAATGCAATGGAAAGTGAGAAGTAAAACCTTAAAAATAATGCGATCTTTGACTTGTAACCAATGAAGTGATCTCAAAATAGGGGTGATGTGAGTGTGCTTCTTGGATAGTGTAATGATGCGTGCTGCCGCATTTTGACAACACACAAAAAGATATAGAAAAAGAATTGCGCATGTACTCAAATTCAAATATGTCGGAGATGATCATTTGGGACTAAGGAGAGGAATACAACTTCATTTATGGATACAATGACTTCTGCACAAGGTGAACTCAATGTTGCTTATTTTTTATTTTTTTGTTCATTTGTTTGTTTGTTTTTTGACAGAGGGGCAAATAATGATGTTCCTTGGGGCACGTGAGTGTATGATCTTGTTTGTTCAGATGTGATGGATAATTAGGATGTCACTTACTTGGACAAACTGGATACATTATACATTTGAACAGTCATCAAGAAATGTCTCTTTGAGATACAAATGCAATTTAAATAAATGTGGATTCAGCTGACCCTGTTGACTTACTAGTATCTGCTAACCTGGACATTAAACATTTGAACAATTGTTTAGAGAATGTCTCTTTGAGGTACAGTACAAATGCAATTTAAATAAATGCATACTGTATACGCCGAATATTTCGCGAGGTTTTTATTTTTGCGAATTTCGCCAGTCAGGTGCTATTCGCAAAATTAAAGACACGCAAAAATATTGACTCTGATCCCGATGTGAATGTGACGTACGAGTGTACTCTTCATCGTTCAGTACAGGACTTCACGATCGCCAATTTAACCACTCGCGAATTCGTCGGGAATTCCCGATTCGCGAAAATTTAGACTCGCAAAATATATGGCGTATACAGTATTCAGCTGACCTTGTTGACTTACCTGCTAACCTGGACATTACACATTTAAACAGTTATTGTTTAAAGAATGTCTCTTTCAGGTACAAATGCAATTCAAATCATTGCACATTCAGCTGACTCAGTCGACTTATACACTAACCTGGACATTAGACATTTTAACAATTGTTAAAAGAATGAGTCTCTTTGAGGTACAAATGCAATTTAAATCACTGCATATTCAGCTGACCATGTTGACTTATTAGCTAACCTGGACATAGCACATTTGAATAATTGTTAAAAGAATGTCTCTTTGAGGTACAAATGCAGTTTAAATCACATTGTATTCAGCTGACCCTGTTGACTTATCAGCTAACCTGGACATAGCACATTTGAATAATTGTTAAAAGAATGTCTCTTTGAGGTACAAATGCAGTGTAAATCACATTGTATTAAGCTGACCCTGTTGACTTATCAGCTAACCTGGACAAAGCACATTTGAATACTTGTTAAAAGAACATCTCTTTGAGGTACAAATGCAGTATAAATCACTGCGCATTCAGCTGACCCTGTTGACCTGTCTGCTATTACAACCTGGACATTACACATTTGAACATTTGTTAAAAGAATGTCTCTTTGAGGTACATATGTAAATCAAATCATTGCTTATTCAGCTGACCATGTCGACCTATCAAGTGACCTGAACATCTTAATCCACTTTACTTATCAAGCTAACAGCATTTATGGAAATCTTCAGTTGTAATGCATTCATTTCTGAAACATCAAAGTGTACAAGTAATGTAACTTTTTACCACTGCCAAACTTTATGTTTTGAAATGTTCATCACTTTGTGACTTGTGCAATCATGAATCATCTCGTAATCAGCTCGAAAAAAAAAGTCCATCTTGTTACACCTGGCAGATGGTCTTCAGTAAAATATTGATCTGATCCTGTGTATAGGTATGTGCTTCATGTCGGCCCAGTGGTCCTTGCAGTAGTCCCACAAATAGAAATCTATGATGACAGAATTCAGCATCAGCTCTTTCTTTCTCCCATTTTCCTGTAGCAGCTGTTTGATCCCTTTCTGAATCAACTGCAGGAGAGGAAGCACACAGGAGATAAAAAACCCCCCAAAACTGTACTGTAAAACCAGAAACATTTGCTGCATTTTACTTTCACAAATCGCCACTCACATTCAACGCATTGTGTAGACAAACACTTTCACATGCATTTTACTTTTGCTAATTTTGGCTCCTCAATATGAAATACACGATTATAAATAATATTGTGGTTTTTGTTTTCTATGGGTATATATGACTAATCACCATTACTTAATTTTACAACGAATTTTTTTTTTTTTTTTTTTTTTTTTTTTTTTTTTGGTGTCTGTTTTTGTAATATTTTCTTCTGTCTCATGTTTTGATCGTAAAGCAATATTGTTTCCTCTTATTCTTTTTGTTGTGAACTACCCCGACAAGACTCTGGTCTTTTGTATTTTCCATATTTCATTCATAGTTATTATATGCTGTGTATGTGCATGTTCATGTACTCATTCCCTGTTCTTAGTTTGTTATGGCACAAATGATGTTTTTTAAAATGAAACAGAATAAAGTTCAAGGTCATGCAGTACTGAACATTGCCTGACATTTATTCTGGTTTAGGGAAAATGTTACACTTACTAACAATAAAATCAGGCAAAACAAATCAAACTTACCCAATAGGTACAGGGAGTTGTGCTTTTAAAGACTTTCGCTATCAATGTTTTCAGCCAACAGTCAAAGATCTTGAAAGAGGTATCATAGTTCTATGAATTCTTTAATAGAAGTTAACCCGTTGAGGACGGGCTGATTTTGCTGCAACACGCCTTTCCCATAGACACCTGCCCGAGTATACTTGGGACTCATCCTCAACAGGTTAAGATGGAAATAAATGATGTTCTACTTCTTTTTATTTTTTTCCAGAGGGTGAAAATAGGAGTCGATTGGCATATGAATGTATCTGAAGTACGGTAATTGGCCTGTCTGGCCTGCAGACTTACCTCAACAGCCCAAATGGAACATCCCCTGATCTCGACCTCTAACCTCTCGCCTGGCGTAAAGAGCTTAGTCTCATCTGCCAGTCTCTTCATCAGTGCATCAGAGTAGCTCAGTACTCCAAAGTAGTTCAACACCTGTGGGACTCTACATGGTACAGAGAGAGGGGGAGAAGAGTAGAATTGGTGCAATATTTTACCTGTTTTTTCAAACTGTCCCCAAAAGTCAGTCGCATAGATACATAGAACTGCAAACGTTATAAAACATAGATGCTCCTGACTATGGTATTATGAATACATCTGTGCATGAAATAGATCTAAGATAAAGCATGGTTGAGTACAAAAGCAAAATGTTCATCATTTGGAAGCAGCAGAGGATGCATATTTCTTTTACAGGAAGGAGAAATTGCTTTCCTACAAAAAAGAATACCATTTCAGTGATGAAACATCTTAAAGCAACTCAAAATCCCTTATACTACACACCATATGCATAATAGGAAGGCATGGAATTCACAGCAAGTTTATGTTCTAATCTACACCTCATCCTCAAGTTGTGAATGATAATTATTCAGCAAAGTCTATAGAACATTTAATTTGTATTCCATCTTCTACTTGGGGAGTAAAGGTAAACACAGGTGTCAAGATCAAATGTAGCTACTCTATGAGTGCTTGAAATTGATTCTATGCCCACTTATCAAACAAGCTTGAACAAAACTGCTATAACAGACACTACTACGTACTTGTAATTCTTTGTTTGCTTTTCCTTCTTCTTCTTTTCCTTCTTCTTCCTCTGTCACCTCCTCCTATTCTTCTTCTCCTTCCTCCCTTTCTTTGCTCAAAATTGCTCAGCTGATCTCTCTGGCTGCAAACACATGTTCAGGTTTAGACTCTAACCCACCATCTCACTCTTTGTAATGTAGTGAAGAAGCTGAGAAGGCACACCCTTTAGATAACTCACCTGTAATCTGCAAACATGGTCAAGCAGTCGATGTCTGTGAAGGACCCGTAGCTCTGACCCTCAAAGCAGGCCCAGATATCAGCCACAAGAATCTGAGCCCGCTTCAGGATTGACACTGCAGATGAAAATAGACCGTCACAGCCTTTCAGTCTTTCTTCACCATTTTGTTTTGTTCTCGTATGTCTGATCTTAACAGTCCCATCTAGTGCTTTACACCATATCCTTGTGATCACAGCCCTCTACCATTTTATTACTCAAGTCACTGCAATCGTACAGGCACCAATGGTGCACAAAGGCCCTTATTTAGGAAGCATTTCAGCCGGGCTACCGCCACCCAGTGCAAGTTTGTTAAATCCCATCAGATTACAAACTCGCATGGGGTAAAAAAAAAATCAATTAGATCATTCAATCATATTGATCAAAATAGTTCAGAGGTATTCGCTTTCTCATTGTGAAAGCGTTTTAGAATGCAAATCCCTGCATTGATTAAGGATCAAAAACACTCAATACAACCATTTCTGTTTCTTTTGAAGAGGAAAGTAAAATTTACCATCAAAGTCAGAAGTATGAACAAAGTATCTCACCATCTTTTCCCTTGTAGGAAGCGACGTCTCTATACGATGAGAAGTGTGTGGTAACAATGTTCAGGAGCTTGGTAGCGCTCTGTTCACATGCTGCGATGCAGTTGACAAAGGATCCACTGAAGTGCTGCAAAATGTGATAATTTCAAAGATGTACATGTATGCTCTGTTTCTTCTCTGCTATGGTGGAATGAAACATAGGATGTATCTCACTGTAATTTCAAACCTCATCAAGACTGACAAGATATTACCAGGGAGCCGAGTTGCATCTAAACTACTTACTGAATACCTGAAAGCCAGGAGCTGATTTAAAGGACAAGTTCACCTTCATAAACATAAGGATTGAGAGAATGTAGCAATATTAGTAGAACACATCATTGAAAGTTTGAGGAAAATCAGACAATCCGTTCAAAAGTTATGAATTTTTGAAGTTTTTGTGCAGTAACCGCTGGATGAGAAGACTACTACAGTGTATGAATAACTTAGATGTCACATGCGTACAACAATATAAGGAAAATATAAAGAGAATTTCACAAAATGCCATCTTTTGAAAAAAGTACACATTCCCCTGACTCGTTACCGACAAATGTTATGGGTAATATTATTCCCCCTGCCTTAGAAAAGAGGCAAGTCAAGAGCTCTTTTATTATGCGAAAAAAGTGAAAATATGTTGAATTTTCTTTTACATTTTCTTTACACTGTTGTACGCATATGACTCACAAGCTGTAGTAGTCTCCTCATCCAGCGGTTCCAACACAAAAATTTTAAAAATTCATAACTTTTGCATCGATTGTCCAATTTTCCTCAAACTTTCACTGATATGTTCTACTAATATTGTTGCATTCTCTCAATCCTTATGTTTATGAAGGTGAACTTGTCCTTTAATGGACTGATGGTACTTTTATTTTACTACATTTAGATATTACGGACCAGAACTATGTTGTAGCCAGAATTATTTTGTATAACTTTCATGCATATTCGTGACTTGGTTGATCAAGCACATAATAAGGTGAGCCACTTCGCTGATCCAACTGGATTAAGTACCTTGGCTTAGGACATGGCGTATACGTGATATGATCTAATGCGGTAATCAGTATTTAAAGTTACATATGAAATACTTGAAATATAATGTAAGATATTTACAAGGATTTTGGAGATTAATATTCATGAATACCTGAAAACTGTCATAAATGTACTTCTATGCATTTTCCTCTGTGTGGATTCATATTGCATTACGGGCCAACTGCTCAGTTTTGCATGAACGTCTCTGCAATTTTGGTGGATTAATGATGTTAGAAAATGTCATGCTGATAATTTCATTGTCACAGTAGAAAGGTGAAATGCAGGTGCTATTCACATTTAGACATTTAGCAGTTGTCAGTTTCACATCAGTTTAAGCACTGTCAGAAACAGACAGAATTTCTCAGATTCCCAACTAACTTGGGACTAGAAATGGAACTCCTACATAGTTCAATGTTTAGATTTTGTTAAAGATATTTTTGAAAACATGAACATCCTCAAATTTGGTTTTGACAGCTGTTGGATAACAACACATCAGAAGTACTTGTATTATTCAACCTTCTGGAACTTTTTTGTGCTTCCCATCATAATTTTTATATAGAGAACCGAATCCCCTTTGACTTCCTTCAGTCAATGTGCCATAGTTCGGTGTGCTGAGTTTCTTATAAATTTGTAGTTGTTGTTGTTGTTGTTTTTGCTCTGTGTGCCCTAAATTGAATATTGAACATATGAATTGGTTTCAACAGGTCTTCTGAGAGTCTCACAAGCAGACCTTACTTCTAACAAGACCCTGCCAGCCTCGTGAAGGTTCTCTAGTCTCTTCTCCAGGAGATGAATGCCTGTGTCTGTCTCGGAGCGGAACACATGCTGCAGCTCGTCCCGAGTGACTTTTGCATAGTACGATGGTGTTGTTATGGGAATACCTTCCTAAAGAAAAAAATGAGATATAGACACAGATAGAGTGTAAGTGCAGGCCATAAGATAAAATGCACAATGAAGCACATACAATGAAAAGATATGAAAAATATAGATTTTCATCTATACCTGCCTGTACTGCAAATTCATCTTATAGATTACATCTTGTGCTGAAAGGACAGACATAAATCAAATGATGATGCATACTTCATAATGTTCTATCTATATTGATGTTACATGTACCTCCTAACTATGCAGCTCAACAGGTAGGAACAAATTGGAGTAAAATTTGCACAAAAAAAAAAGCAAAAAGTTCATCTGTCTACAACATCTTTAACAAGTGGCCATAAATATTTGAATTAAACATTTGACAAATCTTCTTCTCTTATCAAATAGTAGGAATATTTCCATTAGATAGGAACAGATAGGTGGTGTGGCATTATTACAATGGAGTGAAAGAAATCAAAACTTGATATGACAGCAAATTGGTGCTGAAAGAGATTGCATACATCCAGGGCTCTGTTGAGGGCAGCACACATCGCCCAGTATCCGCTGTGGTTCTCATCCTTGTATCGGACCAGGTACCGCTTGTCATTGCTCTCGCTCCAGAAGGAAAAGTTGAGTGTGTCCAAGACGAATATCCTGAAGAATGGACATACGAATATCAAAGGAACAGTAAACATTGCATCACAGCACACTTGAGAAATGTGTGGCAGTAGATGCACTGTAGAGCATCACTGTGCAGTAACATTATTAGCTTTCTTGCATAAGATTTCTGTGAAATAAACACAGATGAAACAAATTTCACATTTCTACCCCCCCCCCCCCCCCACACACACACACACACAAAAAAATCTCTCCCACTTTGAATTCTTTTCTTTGGCTCTAATGCATATTGACTTTATCTGGGTAAAGGCAGTGTATGGTTGCATACTACACTTTGCAGGGGAACACAAACCAGTATTACTGTATCATTGATGGGGCTCAACTATTCACTTGGAACCACTTAGGCCTACTGTAAATACAAAAACATTCATGGTACATTCATTTTTGCACTACTTTTGGCAAGTGCAAATTCTAAAACCTGCAAAATATATCTTCACATTATTTTTAATGCACATTTTGAACCTGAAGATGCACACGCATCAGTACACTGTTGCACAGTTAAATAGTGTATTGATTATCACATTTGGAAATGTTTTATCAAATTCTGTCTGTCAGTAAATTGGTAGGAAAAATATGAGAAGCTAATAGTACAGTGAAAATTTAAGAACCCACAAATGTTTTTGAGCCACTCAGCACAAAAATTTAAATACGCGAAAATAATGATATTTACAGTACTTACCAGTCGACTGTCTCTGCTGTCATTTTCTTTGGGTGAAGGGCATGCTCCTTCCATGCTTTGATACTGTACTCCTTCTTTTTCAGACTCTCATATATCTACATCCACACAAACAAACAAACAAACAAACAAACAGGAGAACACACAAAGTGATTAAGTATTGCATAGGGACCTGAAAACACATAATGCTTTGAAAATAAGTCAATATAGTCAATATAATGCACAGTCTTTTCAAGCACTCAACTAAAAAGTAGATAGAATTAGGGTAAGATCAGTTTAGTGTAATTTTCAAAGTTATGTTGGAGGGGGGGGGGGGGGGGGGTGACAACCGGTAATATATCTAGATTTCACTGGATCCTGCCAGGATTAAAGAAAACAAAATATGGATTTAAATACAAATCAAAATGCAATGCTGAATAATATGTTTACTTTGCACAATGTTGCTTGGCATTACAATCACATCTAAAATCCACAAATGATCGAAGATTATATCAAATAAAAACCTCTTTGGCAGAGACAAGCTGTGAATGAATGAATGAGTGCTCACCAACTTGGCCACTTTTTTGGCAGCAGCATCATGGACAGTGACATCCTCTGCATTCTTGGCAATAAACTCACCAGACTCTCTCGGTGACAAGGAGTTGGACATTGTACATGCGCTGTCAAAAGCAAAGTCATATTTGAGAATGACAGACATTTATGTAAATTACATTAGGCTTGAACTTTCCTCTTCATTTCAATAATTGGAAAAGGAATAATTAGGCAAAACACACACACACACACAAAACATGTTTAGCATCCTGCATAGCTGCGGAAAAAAGAGGGAGGAGACCCCCTTATTTTTTCGATATGGCTTCTTTTTTTTTTAATGGGACCCACTCACCTTTCCCCGAAAAAAAAAATACAAATTTTGAGGAATAGGTCATATTTTTCTTTGTTCTTTGAGTTTTTGTCCCCCCAATTGAAATACAAAGATCAAGCAGGCAACCTCGAATAAGAAAGCAGTTGGGGCATAGGGACGCTAGACATGTTATTGTTTTTGTTTTTACTTCTTACAACTGTCGACATAAATGAAATCAATAACAATGACTACAACAAAAATGTTCTAAAATAACAATAACTAGAAGTTGAACTACGAAACCACAACACAACTAGACCCGGAATTTGTCAAGACTGACAAATTAGGTGATCCGATTTTTTTTAAATCAATGATTCGAGTTTTCACCTGAGATTAGGGACATTGGTCGTGTGATGTTTGGATTCTCATTTTGAAAAGGGAGTCAGACCTGCCATCTTGGGTACCGAATTCCGTATACACTATCAAAGATGCAGAATGAAGTATATTTGACCTTTGACCCCACTTTGCACCCCCAAGATGGCATCTGAGCAAAAAAGTGGTTATTTTGTGAAATGATTCTTGTAACATGGTCTTTGCGTGTGCAAAATATGGGAAAGATAAGACATGTATTCACCAAGATACAGGATGAAACATTTATGACCTTTGACCCTAGTTTACATACCCAAGATGGTGTCTGATCAAGTAGTTGTTATTTTATGAAATAATGTACGTAACATCAACTAAACATGTGCAAAATATGGGGTTGATAGGGGCTATTTTTCTTGAGTTATTACAAAGAAAATTGGACAAAGAAAGAAATATGAAAATACATCGAAGATAATCTTTAATTTCAACCACGTTTTTGGACGTGATCCCGACACCATATGAAAAACAAAGGTAACACGTACGATAGCGCAAAGTCTCAGCTACAACATATTAAAATCTGGGAGAAATTCACCGAAGGGTAGGTGAGCTAGTGCTCGATAAAGACAATCATGTCAATTTTCACATCTAGAAAAATTCCCTCCCATAGAGATAACACGTCATAACGAAGATAGAGAAAGAAGTGCATATGACCTTTGACCCCGATCTGCACAGACAAGATGGCATCTGAGCAAAAAGTGGTTATTTTGTGAAATGATCCTTGTAACACGGTCTTTACATGTGCAAAATATGGGGAAGATAGAACATGTATTCACCAAGATACAGGATGAAACATTTATGACCTTTGACCCTAATTTACATACCGAAGATGGCATCTGATGAAGTAGTTGTTATTTGATGAAATAATGTACGTGACATGAACTAAACATGTGCAAAATATGGTAGTGATAGAGTATGTTTTTCTTGAGTTATTGCAAAGAAAGTTGGAAAAAGAAAGAAATATGAAAATACATCGAAGATAGGCTTTGATTTCAACCAAGTTTTTGGACGTGATCCCGACAACGTATGAAAAAATGAAGGGCACACTTACGATAGCCCAAAGTCTCAGCTACAACATATTAAAATCTTAGAGAAATTCACCGAAGCATAGGTGAGCTAGTGCTCGAAAAAGATAGTCATGTCAATTTTCACATCCAGAAAAACTGCACTCCCATTAAGATAACACGTAAACTGGTCAAATTTGACAAGATTACATTTAATCCAATATTATGAGGTGATGCCGTCATCTAATCAAAATGTTGTAATTATATTAATGAAAGAGCATTTAGTAAGCTACAACATACTGAAATCTGGGTAAAAATTGGCAAAGGATAAGTGAGATACGCTCGAGTGAACTTGTAATTTGATGACGTCATTTTGAAAATTTACTCTTTTTATTTTATCAAGAAATTTGATATCTTTTAATCATTTTTCCAGCATCGCCAACCCATGAAATAATATGTAAGACTCATCAGCTTTCAGAATATGTAAAGAAAATGGGGGGTCATCGTCCATCTTGACGAGTAAAATCGGATTTAAAATTGGCAGTTTTTTGCCATTGTTGCACTGTATATCGCCATTGACGCGCGCGCGGAATTTCAACTTTGACGGGCCCGTATGACGTCATATTGAGTCGGATTGACTTGAAACTTGGTAGACATATTCCCTGACATTTCAGGCAGGCGATAAGTGTGAAAAAACGGGAAATTTCTATTGCATATGAGCTGTGCGTGCGTATATGCGCGCGCGCGTACGCGTCCGTAAAATTTTTTCAATTTTTCAAAAAATGCTCTAATTCTAAATGGTCTGAAACGTGTGCAAAAAAAATTTGAGCTCGATTTGAGCATACAAATATTTCAACGCGCGCATACGCGCACGTTTTAAGATATAGATGAATTTTGAGAATATGAGTAGAATGCGCTTGACTTGAAATATATGTGACGTAAATTTCATTGAAAAATTCCATTCCATTAATGAGATATGATTGAGAATGTGTTTTCATATAATGACGTCATAGTGACGTCATGGTCGACTGATCACTTTGATTTTAGTTCGATTGCCGTCTTTGGGAGACAATACATATATGGTATAAGTTTGAAATTGATAGGAAGAGGACTTTCTGAGCTAATCGATGCACAACTTTTGGGGAGAAATAAGAAGAAAAAGAAGAAGAAGAAGAAAGAATCCGTACAAAAACAGAAGGTGATCCGAGAGGATACTCGGATCACCTAATTATCATAAATGGTATGATGCTTAAAAGTCATATTACTCACTTTTATACCCATGTCATCATGGTCATGTGGATTCAGTAATTGGCACTGCAAAAATGGCATCAATTGTCATTGCTCATCAAACTCAGAAAAAGAGTATTTTGCATTTCCAACATATATAAAAAGTCGGATGAACTACAATGGTTGCGGCTGGTATATGCGTGTACTACAATGTATCTATCCACTGCACTTCATGACTTTGTCGTGGGGAACCTCACTGCAATCATACTGGCACTACTGGCACTTACTGGTCTCTAGACCTAGCTAGTCTATGTAAGACTAGTGGTCTACTACATAACAAATGTCCCCTTTTTTTCACAGTTATGAAAAGACCCCAAAATAACCACAAAAGTGATCGATACATACCTTTCCTGCAAAACACTTTCTAACTTGCCAGATGTCGATGTTGGCCTTTTTCATACGCTGACACGTGTCGCTGTGTTTTCCAAAGCAAGCTACCAGCTCTCAGCAACGCGCGTCTAGCTTCTTCGAGACCCTGCCTTCATGATTATGGAGCCGGGCAACTCTGGCAGACCAAGGAGGTGGAGTCCGTACACTCAAGCGCTCCAGTAACTCGCTCACTCACATGTGCGAGTTTCGTCAGTTACTAGTATTACGTAGCTATGGAACGCAATTGGCAATAACTCATATAATTTATATTCACAATTATGGCACACAATTTGAATGTAATCAGTAGACCTATGCAAAGTATTCACACAAATAACCAATGCTGAAATGTGGCTGATGCTATCAAATCCATCAAAGTGGGCCTGACCAGCAGAAAACTGACTTGAAGTGCACCTCACTGCAGTGTATGTTTGATATTTTGTATTATGAAAGTATCACATGCGGCTTACCATAGCATATAATCTGGCGTCGAAGAAGCAAGTCGTCCATCCACCACCACGTCGGTAAATTGCATGAAAATTGCGTCAGGTTAAATTACATACAGAACAGGAAAGGTGAGTTACTTTCTTACCTTTGAGATGCCTCATGCATGATATTGACACCTCATTCTTATGAATAAGCAGCAAGACATATGACATAGGCTACTCGTGTTAGAACTTCTAGATTATAGCAAAAATAATCCTATTGAGTTTGAGTATTTATCAGCTGATTATTTATGAATATTATGGCTGTCGCATGGATTAGTCTGGGTGTGTGTTAACCCCGTCGCGGGGCGCTGTAACACGTATTTGTCCGTATGAGGTCGCTGCTGCGGTTACAATTTGTAGGTGTGTGTGTGTGTGTGACTGTGAGTGTGAGTGCTTACCTGGCCAAAGGCAATCCAATGAAATGATGAAGTCCCTATCTATTTTTATAGGATCATTCAACAGAAGGTCTCCTGTGAACATGTCAGGATAATGTCAAAAAATGAAGTCTAGGACACGGTGCCCGGTTGACCGATAAGTATGTCTAATTCTGCAAAAAACTTCTCATTTATCAAAATTATAGTAATGACATTTGCTGGGTCAGTTTGCCTTTCTTTAAAGAAGCAAAAAACTGACCCAGCAAATGTCATTACTATAACTTAAGTGAGAAGTTTTTCACGGAATTAGACATACTTGTTGGTCAAAGGACACGGATGCAGCTGCTCGACCCAACTGACTCCACATCGTCATTTTGAAAAGGCTGAAAACCTAGCCTTCTGCACAAGTTCTATATCTTTTTCTAAATTCTATGGTCAGAATCTACATGTTTTATGCTAGCTCTCTCCGGTGCTTGAACCCCAGCCATACTCTTTAAGGCCCGGTCCCACTGGCCGATGGACACGAAACGTGTGCAGAAAGGACACAGCAGACGAGCAAAATTTCGAGAATGGCTCCATCCGCATTCATCTGCTCCAGAAATTGACAAAATTGGCGAAAATTGGCGAAAACAGAACGGAAAAGAACGGACGTGGGTAGTATGTAGTGGGGATGTTAAACGGATGTTCATCGGAAGCCTATAGCCAGCAGCGGATGAAAGCAGATGGAAGTGGATGACAGCTCGGAATGGGTTACCGGGGATAATTGCGAAGCGGACGCATAGCGGAAAGAGCGGATGCAGAGCGGATGAAGCGGATGCATCACGTACGCCTAACAGAAACAAATGCTTTGTCCGTTTTAAATACTTTATATACGAGATTCATACGCTTACATCCTTTCTATTTCCGTGCTATTAACGATGTGTAGACGTTCCATGTACCATATCTTTCCTCCCTCGTTCCGTTTTCAGCTACAGCGGAGATGAGTTGCGAGGATGCCCAGAGGACAGCGGATGTTTAACGGATGATAACGGACATACAATGTTTGTTGCTCGTATATGTCGCGGATTTACATCGTACATGGCGGAAAGTTCATCCGTTCTAAAAGTTTTGAGCAGCTTAAAACTTTTTGCGCGGATGAAATCATAGTGGACGGATGCTCGATGGATAGAGCGTATGAAACACGTATGCGATGAGTATACACAGAGACTCCAACTCTCCCGTTTTCGATGGGAGATCTCCCGCCGAAAACCCATTTTTGCAAAATCTCCCATTCTCCCGCTTGAGATTTAATTTCTCCCGCCCTGGCTCTTTGTCTCCCGTTGGAAAGGATTTCTTACTTATTTCTATCGTACTGTATGTTGAAAAAATAAACCTTAGATAGCGCCAGAGAGCATCTACAACCCTAGGAACTTTGCACTTATCAAGTTGGAGTCTCTGTACACAGTGGATGCGTAGCGTTTTCCAACGGATGGCAAGATTTTTTTTACGTTTTACATCCTCTTTGCATCCGTAAGTGCAGTGGGACCGGGCCTTAACACTCGTAGTCTTGGCTAACTGCGACCAGCCCCAACGCTAACGCGTTGGGCCCACACAGTATAACTATAACTGTGTACCTGGTGTACAAGGGGCACCCGGGGTTAAGTCTTGGCCTGATCCTCACACTATCAGTGCATCTATAGAACACCTTCTGCCTACCTTGCATGCTTTAAAGATAGATGGGGCAGGGTGACCATGCATACCATCTCTGATTAGCCTGAAGCATGACTGCCAAACTTGATCAGGCACAAACATGTTTATTCACTTCAAGGGGTACTTGATCTCCCTACTGTGGATGGGAGTGTCCTCACTCCTCACTGGCCTATGTACATGTACATGTACATGCACTTCCAATCTCTTGATGAAATGACCTTGAGAAATTCCTACTGAAAACCTTGAGGAACGCCTCGGCCTAGACCACTCACTCGAAGTTTGAGCGCTCTACCTTATTTCATGCAGTTAGCTCTGCTCCCCATCTATCTCTGCTCCGAAGCTCACTCTGGCTAAATTCAACCTGCCCAAACTGGATGAACTCATCACCCAGCCCGTGCCATACCTCGACTGGAAAGGTCTCATTATTAGTGACATTACTTAAGAATGGCATCACAACAGTGACACGTACATAAGGACCTCACAGAAACTATCCCTCTCAAACCAGCTCACGTATTATACACTTTGGATACATTGGACCCATTTGCAAAGCAACCTGAAATTACTCTACCCCTGAAACCCACTGTCCCATATCATTCATCAGGCCTTGACAGCAAGAGCCCAGCTCCTGACATCCACTTACCTGCTTCAGCAAGACTCCATAAGGTCAAGACTGGAGTGGACCCACATGCCTACTCTGCAAAGAGGATGATGAGACTGTAGTCCAGTTTGTTGCCTCCTGCCGCTCCACCTCACACCTCAGGAATTCATCAAGAGTTCGTATGAACAGAACAGGAAGTGCCTGCTGGACCACCGCTTATGTACTAATGATTACTGCACCCAAAATTCATTTCAGTCAACTTTTGCCACTCTTTTACCTTATGAGCCCAACCTCCTCTGATCTGTCAATGATGACGTCCTGATGTACTCCCTCCATTCTATCTTTGAATTCAACATGATTTGCTTGTATTTCATATTTCTCCAACTCTGCTCTGTGAAATATTAGCTGTTTACATTGTAGGAAGGTCTCTGATCCTGACTGATGTCTTACAACATATGAATCTCATTGACCAATTTCCGGCATAAACAGAGGGAGGAAAATACGAACAACAAGAAGAAGACGCGATGTGATAGGGCGTACAGGCCCGAGCATACTATGAAATGGTTCAGGGATATATGGATCTAAATACAATTTGTATATACTGTCTGCATGGATCCTAGAGTATGTTTGTGTGTGTACAGCGACTTGTTTACGTATCAGTAGTCTTTCTCTAGTTTTAAGATCATTATTATGAAAACATTTTATGAAAAAAAAGTTGCAAACATTTATGGATATGTTAATGGACATTAAAGAACTAAAACAGAAAGTGGACCTAAATTTATGGAATTTGATACCATCAGCACATCTGCACATCAACTGTCTTTCTGTCTCCTGCCCTTTCAGAAAGTGTAACCCCAATTCTCCCTTTCAATATTGGTTTTTCTGCATATGAAAATTTACCCTCTACTTTTATCATGAAGTCAAGACTAGAAATAGTAATTGTTTTGCTTCAAATTTTCCAGATACAATGTACTTCAGGTTAGCAGAAGCAAATTTGTTATCATCAAGTCAAATATTTGAAGCATTGCCTGTAATTTCAGTGAGCATTTCATGATCGCTCTTTTCAGAATATGTTGTAAAAAGAGTTAGATCATTCTATTTCATACTCTCAAACAGGTAAAATGGCGACCAAGCTGGTGCAATGGCTTACTGTCTTCGTTCTCCTGGCAAGTTCATGGAGTGCCATCGTCTTCAATCTTTTGCCCATGAAAGTAGATGAGAGGTTACGAGAGGTTGTTTGGCCTGTAAGTATTATTCATACTGCAATTGCCCATAAATAACTCCGGTACACAGTATTCGTCATCTCCCTATAAAACATAACCTGGAATTATGATAACATAGCTGTTTGAGCTGCAGTTTTGTCCATGGAAGTGATTAAACTGAATGGTACTCCAAAACAAGTAATACTGCAATGAGTAGAAGAAAAACAGACTAAAATATATTGACCTGCAGCTCGCATATCAGGTAACAAATTATAGGTAGTGGATGGTACGTCATTCTACTTGTGCATGCAGCTTTGTACTGCTCCCTGTGTTATCTTTGATCGTTGTAATAAAATTCATTATCAAGCAATTTGTAGATGTGATTTGTTAGATTTCTGTGTCAATGACAAAATGAATTACCATAATATTTTGATGTGTGGAGTTTTGCAGGATGTTATAAATTTACATACAATTACATACTGCTCCATGTAATTGGTGTATTCTACGTATTTCCCTCATTTTAAAGTCCTTTTTTTCATGTCCTGTCATTTCTTTCAGTTTCCTGTCTATTTGCTGGTTGCCTTTGGGGTAAGTGATATAGATGTATGATAAAAAAAAAAAAACATTGACGACATGATTTTGTATTCCATTACTTAATTGAATTTATACTTAAGTCTGTACATTGTCTGTGTCACCTCTGGCACGCATTCAGTTTAAAGCTTCTTTTTATTTTGTGTTAATTTCCATGTAAAGTTATGATGTGCTTTGCAAAGTTTACCTTGGGGGAGAAGTGTAGTCATGATAATATGATGTGTGTTATGTACAAAGCATGACATTCATGCAACCTGTATTGAATGATTAGATCTGTAATGGATGAAAAACAGAAACCTTTCAGTGGTAATCTTTATTGAATTTATGAATTTCCTTTGTAGATAATTTTGTTTAATAATCAGAATCATATAAACGAAGCATCTTTATTGACTAATGTAAAAATGAATTTTTTTTTTGGTGTGTGTGTGTGTGTGCATATAGCACAACCAGAAACTAGCACAAAAATAAAAGCACAGAAATATTTTTGCTGACTATATGTACCACTATCTTATGCAATGTCTTGATTCTGAGGAATTAAACAAAACAAAATTCTTCTTACTTGGCCAAGTGCGAAAAATTGCTTGCACGATAAGTATCCACATTTACAGTATAATATCAAATTCTCTCCATCTCATCTCACAGTGCTACTCTGTTGGGACCATTGGATATCGTGTTGCAACGTTTAATGACTGCCATGAAGCTGCAGATTCACTGAAGAAGGTGAGAAGCAATATTGGGTTTAGTAGGGAATAGAAAATTTAGCAAGTTATTTGACAAAATACTCAGGATAGGGTTATATTTTAGTTCTTGACATTTTGCTGCTGTACTGTCAGCACAATAACTGTGCAAACACCTTGACTCAAAACACAAACTTGTTCTCTCCGAGCTTTCTGTGCTTGCACGTATGGCATAAGTGTACATGCCACAATCTATTTTAACTCCTAATATAAGAATTTTGACAATTTGTATTTCATTCAAAATTCAAATATAAGATGACAAGACCATGTAGCAGGAACCTTGATTTCAGTTTTTATCCTTTGTCCATATCTTGTTAAGTGTATTCACTGATGTTTTTGTCAGAGGATCTCCAATGTATTAATTTTTGTCAAATTGTGCTTGAATATAATTGTAATGCTTATAAGGCAGTGGGTCTGCAACGCGAGTAATGACAGAAAGGCCATAAGAATCTGAAATGATAAATAGCACAAGTTGCTTTCAGATAAAGTTGATATGCTTTGAATTGTCGAAAGGACTTTGACTGTACTTGTGTGATAAATACAGAGGTTCCTTGTTATTATGAGGTCAGATGTTTTGCAGATCCAACTCTCTATATTCCTTTGTTTTTGTACCATGATATAGTGGTGAGCCTGATAATAAGACAGTAATTATCATCAGATTAGGTCCTCTTTTTTTTTTTAATATGGGTCCCCTGTACTACCAAATGAGAAAATATTGAAAATAGAAAAAAAGGAGAGAGTTTTCCGAGAAGTATCAATCCCTCTTAATAAACTGTTCTATATGTTTATATGTTATGCTTTATAAGTCTTATTGCTTTTATCCCATTTTACCTTCCTCTTTACAGGAAATTCTAGAAGCAAGGAAGGATCTGACCAGCAAAGGATTCAAGTTTTCATGACGAGGTCGGAGCAAGATATTCGTGAAATGTGCAGACATCTCATATTTTTCTACAAACAGTATAAATGTGGTAATACAATTATTGCATGGTTCTAAAGTGACCAAATGTATGATAAACTGTGCTCTGTGTAGTCCAGCCCATTAGACTTTTAATAGTTTTGGCAGCTAATGTAGGTTGGATGAAGAGAGAACTGCATATCCACCTGAAATTTTATTTTATTTTATTTTTTTTTCAGAGGGGAAATTGCCCTTTGCTGTAATGAATCTATCTTTCAATTTTGCAAATCACTGAATGTTTGATGAACATTTTTACTACCGAGTTGAAATTCAGATTAGGAACAATATTTGTTGAGTTAAGAGAATACATATAAAAAATAGAGCAGTAGACATATACACTGTACCAGTAGAATTTCAATGCTGCTACTTTGATATCATATTTTTGTTTCAGCCATTTTTGAAGGATTAATGAAACTGTAAACCTCTTTGTATCTCGGTGGGATAGCAATAATCAATGTGATGAGTGATTATGTACATATCCCTTTCTAGTTAGATTGAACAGGGTAGTTATTGTTATGTTTCCAGGGGAGTTCTGCAGTAATACAGATGAGATTTCACATGATTGTTTGTGTAGAAGATATGGACTTAGTGGCTTTCCAGCTGATATCAAGTCACAAAGCAGCAATTTAAATGTGCTTTTAATCTGATGTCTGCATATTTCTTTCTCTCTTGAAAATTTGAACAAGGTAGTGAGGAGCTTAGATGTGAAAGCTTTATCCTGTTTCATCATTTCACTTATACTTGTAGTATTATGCAATAAAAAGTACTAATTCTTGATAGACAAATTGATATCCTCTGAAGAGAACAATATTCTTGGTGACTTTATCCATGTGAACTGCATTCCCTTTTCCAGCTACCCCATGGTTATAGTTAAACAAATACAGATTATGCAATCTGTATATTATGTATAGGCAAAATCTACCTATTCACGTAACTGCATTACCAGACATTTGAAGTCATGACAAAGTGAAATCTGCATGAAAAAGAGGGTAGTGATGGCATAGAAGTTCTTCAAGTGTAGTTTGTTTGAGATGATGTAATTCTTGCCAAAGTTCATGTATTAGATTGTTATTGCATGTCTTCACTATTAAACCACTGATATATCAGCAGCAACTACAGAAGTAAATTTGATGAAGAGATCCAGGGCCACAGAATGGGGTGTAGGGAGGGTGATTTTGGCTCAAACCAAAATGAAAACAAAAAAAAAAATCATGAAGATTATTACAAAAGCACATCACAAGTATTTCTTAGGATCCCACTTTTGAGATTCTCCCTGTGGAAGTAGGAAGGAGGTATAGACCATTGACCCCTGACCCTACCCCGACCTCTATACACCATGGGATTGTTCTATGGCCCCTGTGCATGACATCACTGCCTCTCAACTCTCCCAACAGATGAGACCCTAATTGCTGTGACAATTGGTCATGCAGCTATGTGTACAATCCTTTGTAATACCAAGGGTAGTTATTATTTGCCATTATTGTAGTAAATTTACAATTACAAATAAGGGTGGAGGAGACAGTTCA
This sequence comes from Diadema antillarum, assembly GCF_040938485.1. Lineage (NCBI taxonomy): Eukaryota > Metazoa > Echinodermata > Echinoidea > Diadematoida > Diadematidae > Diadema > Diadema antillarum. The sequence continues at coordinate 658,979 of NW_027272168.1, read as the reverse complement.
ATTTTCAATTTTAACTTCATTTCAAGAGTTAATTCAGTTGAGATCTGTGTGTAGGTTGACTGGAGATTCTTTAAGGTGATGATTTTATTGTAAAAAAATATGAAATTTCTGCTCTTCTGATGCTTGATTTTACTCTGTGCCGCTTGCAGAGAAAAGGGGGAATTTACTCTTAGTCAGGGCTCCACACTAACTTTTATTTTTGGTGGCCCAAAGGCAAACATACGACCTTTTTTGGTGGCCCGATCAGGCCACCAAATTCTTCATTTCTGAAATTTGGGTGGCCCGACATGCGTTTTTGGTGGCCCCGGGCCACCGGGCCACCGTTAGTGTCGAGCCCTGTCTTAGTGATATTGGCTTTATTCTGAATGATTAAATTCGCAACCTCCCTTTTCTGTGAGAAGTGGCGTAATGAAATACATGTACATCAAAAGATACAGAAAACTGCAAGTTGGCAGCGATATGTGAGACTGGTATAGTCCCATCCTATTTTGCTGAGATGATGTCAGTGATTTAACGAGAAAACTATATTCTTACGGCTTGAGTTTTCCCTGAGAACTCGCTCAACTCTGATTCAGAACTACATGTATGTTTATTGTTAGTAGCATTGTGTGCTGGTTTTATTGTTCTCTTGTTTTAATTGTGTGCGTTTTTAGTACATGTACGTGAAATAAGTAAAATCTTAATGTTGGGAGTAGCGCAATAGAGGCATATCAAAAGATGTGGAAGATTGTGTGCCAGCAGAGTTATTGATATGTGGGACAAGTACAAATTGTATAATTTCAGTGAAATAATGTCAGCGATTTGATTTGGACATGAGATCCCGAAGGCTGTGGTTTGCCTCAAGAACTTGTCTCTCTCTCTCTCTCTCTCTCTCACTGGGAATGGTGTTGGTGGCATCGTACACTTCTTTTTTAAATCATGTTTTGTTGTATCTTTAATTACATTCATTTAAAATATGCCAAACAGATTTCATTGACTGTCAAATCTCACTCATTAGTGCTAAGAGAAGAGGTAGTCTCACTGGTAATATGTTCTGATATGGTAAAGTGAAAATATAGTATGAAGATTTCTACTTAAAGAAACTTATGGTAAAATGTTTCCTTGGTACCAATGGGACAGTCTTTTTATTTGGCAACTGACAAAACAAAATATGTGAGAAGTTATACAAAATGTTCTGTTCTGAAGGGCATAATTATACCAAGTTTCCATGGTGATTTGGTAGGATAATGGTGATAGCATGGCACTAATGAGGGTTGTGATAGTGGCATTGTATACTGAGGTACATTTTTGGAATTGTGATTTTATTTGTGTAATTTGAAATACGCTGCATTAAATGATTTGTATGCTGATTACTAATGTGAGGGAGTTCATTTCTGCTACATACAGAAGTATTTCAGATATTTTTACATTGAAATGTTTTATTTTTTCGTCATGATCTGAATTACAAATAGACAAAACACTACAGTAACAGTATTCAGTATTTCCTCTTCCAGTTTCAAGGATAATATTTCAACTTCAATTTCATGGTCATGAATGATGTAGGACTTAATTGGTAAATTTGTGTGTGTTTGTGGTGTGTGCATGTGTGTGTGCGTGTGCGTGTGTGTGTGTGTGTGTGTGTGTGTGTATGTACTTCAGTTGCATATGTGTTTAAATACCTTTGAGGACCATTGCAGCTATTTGTGGACAAAAATACACCATAGACATCAAAGTTTACTGAAGAGGTGCTGAAGATCATATGCAGTGGGTCTTTGTTCTCATGATTTTTAGGATAGTCCAGAGTTTGAATACTGTTTTTAAAAGGTCAAGGGTGTGTGGGGCATTTATTCAGTTATGTATGCCAATATGGACTATTTCACACACAAGGTGTTAATAACACTGCTGAATAAAAATTATTTGTTATCACTCCTAAAGGTGAAGAAAGAAGAAAGCTTTGCCCTTACAATTGTACAACCAGATAGCCTCACTTTCAATACAACAGTCCTCTTTGATAAACATTTTATTGGACAATGCATTTATGGTACACAAGGAATTAATGCAGCCATAAATAAAGAATAGGTGGGATGACAAATAACAATTGTGATGCAATGCACAGTAAAATCACATGAAAAGACTTGACACACACTTGGGCTTTTAAGGCACTGACATATTTGAAGTGTTCATATTACACTGAGCTTGAAAAACATAATTCATCAACTTTGACCTTTGGTATGCAAGACATTTTGCAATAGCTACATACAAAGCAGCAACCCCATAAGATATAAAATCGTATATATGCATAATATAAATGCGTAACACGAGGACCATGTCATACAGCAGACTTTCAAAATAGGAAACTTTACCCTTACAGCTAATCAAATCAGCCTTCAAGGTTCTGACATGTTGCCATGGTAAATATGAATAGTCTTGATTGACTTATTAAAGCAAAGAATTTTATGTGGGGGGGGGGGAATCAGAACTATCTCTGTAAACAGGTACACAATTATATTCTTTGCAACCATCCTCAAAATAGCAAATGCACATCAAACTGAAAAAAAAAAATCCTTATTGCACAAATCATAGAGTTGCTCCTCACAGATCACTCCAAAACGGGGACAAAATTTAAATTTGTGAGAAAAGAGCGAGAATGTAGAGACTTGATAGGGTGCCCTTCTGATATTAACACGGTTACAATGTAGCAAAAGTGCAGGTTCCAAAATTATTATCTATATATTCTTATTACCTGATTTGTTCAGCTGTAACAGAATTTCAATATAACAAAAGAAAAAATGCCAGTCCTAAGGACTTCCTTGTAACAGGAGAAGACGCCTGTACAGCACACAATGAGAGAAATTAGATAATACAGAGGCAAAAAGTGGGAGGTTCTCCGTGGAAAAATGGGGAGAAGAGAGGAAATAAAGCCACATTGAAAAGAGAAAGTACAAAAACAAAGTCGAAAGAATATGATTGGACAGATGAAGAACACTAGGATTTGGACCAAAGGAGACACAAAGACACAGTGGTACTGGAAATGGAGCATTGATATCACTTCGTGCTCACTGAATCCTGAAAAATTAACCACAATTTCACCCTGCAATAATTCAATTTTTTGAATAGTATGATACACTCCAGTGGAAAGTGGAGAGATTTTGCTTGTTAGAAATTTTTCAGTATGGAAATCACCATTAGCCAAGCTTGAACATTGATAAGATGCCTGCAGGAACTCCTTACCAATACATGAATCTTGCATGAATATACGGTATGGGTATGTTGTTCATATGAGAAATATCACTACTTCTGGCCTGAACACCTATCAAACCAACCTTTCCATTCAATAGCCATTTCTGTCCATCAATAGTGTCATATCTGGTTGACCAAATAGTCCCATAGCCACACATGACCACAAAGTCACGTCATCTGGGTAATAAAATATGATATCTGTGATTTAAATATAGTTACAGGTAAAATGTACAATGGTAAATATATGACTACTATTGTATGATGATGACAAAGATAGTAAGAATAGTAATGATAATGACAATAATGATGGAGATGATAATAATGTCAGTGATAACAACAATAACAATAGATATCTCCACTGCTCATGTTTGTTCATCATTTATTGCAACACCAAAATCACCTGGATATACAGTAGCACATCTCGTTAATATCAATATTTGATCAGCCTCATTGTGGTTCATAATTGAAACATGATTTTTCATTCGTTGAGCAATGTGACAGCCAAGGTACGTGTACATGAGAATTAGTGTACAAAAAAACAACAACAACACATCTCTGCAAAATGCAGTAAACATTCAGAATACCAGTACAAAACAAGTAATGCATATATAGACCAAGCACCATGAAATAATACAGTCTGCGTTGAACATAACAATCGTCTACCGCTGGATCAGTAGCCACAATTGCACATCATATCAACTGTAGTCTGAATAACAAAATGGTTGCTGGATACGATGATATAAAAATGTAGATATAATGTCAATTTGTCATAAAGGCATTTGCATGCTTACCGTTTGTATGTAATCTATACTGTTTTAAATGCAATAATTATATTGGATTACAAACAGATGTAGAACACAATCACTCTGACAGCAGAGTGTTTGATTCACATACTGTCACTATGATCATTAATATGATATCAGAAATAGCACTGTTACACAAATATAGCTCCATGCATACATCAGTGTGTGAATTTGAAGTACATTGTTGCTGAAAGTGAAATGTGAGTAATACAAGATAGAGGGTTAGAATTATGAATAAATAGAAGTCTCTAATATGTTTGTTTTTTTCACATAGCTTATATGGATAAAAATATTCAAGATTATATGATTCATAGCAGACTTGTTTTGAAGAGTCCATGTCAAGCAATGGACACTCGTTGGAGAAAGAGTGATCTCTTATTTTAGGACACATTGTCAAGTGTTACCCAATAATTAAAAGTGGGGGGTAATTGACAGGACATGTCAGAGAATTTTTTTTTTTTTTTTTGGAGGGGGGGGGGGGGGGGAGGATAGTAAAGGCATGAATATTTCACTGCAAATCTGGACCAGAGCAAGTCATTTCAATTTTAATAACTGAGATTCCTCAACTTGCCTAATGTCCAATCACTAGGATATTGGGTATAAGCCACCCTGTTCACCTGATTTGTGTTTCTGTTTAGAGATTCCAGATACACCATATATGCATAAAAAGTTTAAACAATAACTTTAGTTTCATCATCATTTACCTTCATAAATATAGAGATTTGTATATTTGAATGAAAGCCTTTTTTTCCGGCCATAAACAGTTGAGTCTGATATACATTTTACATGATGAATCTAATTCAAAAATAAAGTAGGTAAACATAGAGATTCAAGTACGAAGGAGCACTGAGCTGCATCCCATATCAAGTCAATCATATTTGTGTGTGTGTGTGTGTGTGTGTGTGTGTGTGTGTGTGTGTGTGTGTGATTGTGGGTGCACTTTTAAAACATTATCACATGGTTTCGAACAAAAACTTATGTTTGTTCAAGTTCGTCATGGCATGATGGTGGTTGTTCAATGTCACTTGAATCTCCGTTTCCACCCAAGGCTCATCAACCACATCATCCATCTTAAAAGTGACTGTACATTCCATTTCACTCCCATTGCAATCAAAATTTGCTCACAGTTTGTACTCCTAGTAGTGACACTAACACCAATGGAGGAGAAGAATATTTCAGTTTAGCACATGAAGCAACTGACTTTAACCCATTGAGGATGGACCGACTTGGCTACAACACGCATTTCCCGTAGACCTCTGCACGAGTATACTCGTGACTCGTCCTCAACGGGTTAATAGCTGCTTTGTAGTTGAAGCTGTGGATGTTTGTTTGTTTGAGAGAATCTTTTTGAGAGAATCTTTATTCTCTCAGAAGGTCCTTGAGAAGTTCGTTCCAAAAGCCTTCTGAATTTCCCTCACAATCATCTGATCCTTCTCACTCTCCTCCCCTTCCTCTATCGCTATGGCGACGAAAGCCTTCTCCATCTCAGCCAATCTGTGGCAGTGCTCCCAGTAGGATGTGTTGGTGAAGATGCCGAGGATGAGGGAGAGGTACTCTGTACGCACCTGTCAAGATATCAGATGATAAATGTAATATTCAAATTAACTCTGTAACGACCAAAATCTCAAATTGCCCTTTGACATATATACAAGCTGGTTATCAGTGGTAAAAACAGAATTAAACTACAAACTCATATACAGGCACATGAAACACTCTTTAAGGGGGAAGTCTACTCTGAAAATTAGTTTATGTGATTAGGAGCAGAAGAATTAAGAGGAACAGGACAGTGAAAGTTTGTTTTTCTGAAGTTGTAATCAAAAGCACAAATTGTCAACCTGTGATGTACTGTAGTACATGAGCTCACCTTCCATTAACACTGTGCATGAAATTCTATGAAATCACTTTTTTCATTACTGATGATGGAAAATAAATGTTTGCATGCAGGGGCTGTATGGAAAAATATCTTTACAGATTGCATCAATGGTGCATGAACGATTAGAAATTTACTTGATAAGAAAATGAAAATTTCTTATTTGTAGTACAGAATAAATGAGGGTGAGCTTGCCTGTGACATGACAAAATTTCCAATTTATGCTTCATAGATCACAACTTCAAAAAAATCATGACTCTGTCAGTTTTCCTTAGAATTTGCTCAAACTTTCACAGTAAAAAATGAAACAAAACACACATATACCTGGCATGATATTTCAAAACTTCATATCTAGATAAAATAAGATAACTCTTTTAATATCCAAAAACACTGGAACAAATCAGCTGAGTTGACCAAAATACAATGTTTAAGCCTTTTTGCAGGTTTTGCAAAACAGGATTACATATGGATAAAAGTTTCAAGAAAAACAAGAGGCCACAGCGTAAGAAGGAAATCATTCCTGACCTGGTCGCCTGGAAGGAGGTCAGTCATCTGCCGGACGACGATGTCAATGAGCACTTTCATATCGTTGGAGTAGAAGAGGTCAGAGGTCGTGGGGCTGGAAAAGATGTCCCCCATGAACTTGAGCAGGGAGTCCTGGGTGTCTTGGCTGTGCTCAAACATCTTCACTGGATCGACTGGAAGACAGAGGGGACAGAAAGGTGTAGTCTCATGTCAAGACTTTGTTAGATTCTACAATACTGTGCTGACTCTTACACAAGGACCATCATCATCATCATCATTGGTGTCAAGAATTTTTAATAAAAGTCACATAATAGGCCCTGTTCGTAATGTATTCAAATTTATGGATGTTTCATACCTAGGGACATAGAGACAAGCTATTCACTTTAACCTGCTCTTCTTAAATGAAATGCAATTGCTGAAATCCAGTTGGCATATATTACTTGTTGCTATGTCGGACAAGCCTTGGATAAGCTTTCACGTGGTCAAGAACAACCTCTGTTTAAAAGTTATGCATAAAATCCGAATATGTTAGAAAAATTACCTAATCTGTGCAGTCTCTTACACAAAGACCATCATCACCATCATTGATGTCAAGAATTTTTATAAAATCACACAATTCTGTGCCATCTCTTACCAAATGACCATCATCATCATAATCTAAGTTGGCACAAATATGCGCTGCTGCGTCATTGATAAGCTCATGCCATCCCTCCCTACCTGTTGTCCGACAGAATGCTGCCGTGCAACCCAATGCGAGTAATTCAGCAGATAGTTTGTACATACGACACAACAGTTACTTGATGTTTTGCTCAGATATATGAAAATTAAATGCCTTGACCTCAGGAATCTCAGACAACCTTCTAGGAAAGCATTCCCCCTTCTAAGTAAGCTCATAAAATCCCCACCCCAGTATTCTAACCCTGTACAAGGGGAAAAGTTGGTGTTCCCTCCCACTCCCATCGATGGTCATGGTATGAGATATGACTTACCCCCTCTGTTGACCAGAAGCATGATTTTCTCGCTGAAACTCTTGGCAGTCTTCCTCTCTGCTAAAACTTTCATAACAATGTTGTCTGAAGGAACTGATCAAATGAATACACACATAGAATGAAAGATAGGTAAGAAACAATTTGGACATTAAATAATAGAGAGAACTACTGTACCACTAACAAAGAGTTCTGGCAGGTTTCATTTACCATAAAACAAGGAGCATTTGCGAATTGAAGCCGATGGCCTTTTTCACGGCATGAAATTTTCACTGGCATTCAATGCATTGTGTAGGCAAACACTTTCAGGTGCATTTTACATGTACTTTCACAAATCTTGGCTCCTTGCAAAATTTGCAAGGGACATGAAAATATCTGGTTTTACAGTGGTAGATGAACGCTTGCTTGTCAGATAGACAGAACGACAAGAAATAGAGAGAGATTGAGAGATGAAAGAAGTGACAGAGATAGAAAGACACTATTTCATATCAAATTATCTCACCAGCAAATAATTGGCACAAGGGTTTGTAATTACATTGTTAAACTACCACACTCATTTCCTTACCGATTTTATTGTCAATCACTGACACTTAATAAACTACTGTGCAAATTAACCAGGAAAACTTAGAGTTGCAACATACAATTAGTGTGCACATGTTCATATTTCTAATCTGTTACTTTAACTATCTTTCTTATAATTGAATATGAACAGCATAATTGTATTTGTCTGCATCATGTGAAATGCATCAAAATTATAACAAGCAGTGAAAAGTTCAGATGATAAATAACTAAAAAAAAAAAAATGTTTTCATATTGATCTTCCATCCTGCACACTCAAATGAATGAGGGAAAACCTCAGAATTAGGTAAGAGCTAGGGTGAGGGAAGAAAAAGGGGTTGGTGGAATCTCACGTCTGAAATGGAGATTGAAGGCAAGAATGAGGTTGACAAAGAGATCTGGAACCTGCTCCATCTCGTCAGCAGAGGGAGGTTGGTCGATGTTGTCCAACAGGAAACCGATAAAGTCAGCGTTCAGCTGGTCTGTTGGGAGAGAAAATTGCACCACATCGTGGTCACATGATGGGCATTGTCTACCGAACCATCAATGGCATTCTGCACTGAATACTAAAGAGGTATATTATGTAGGTGAAAGAGGTGAGACATACGAAAAACACCTGTCATGCCGACCAGCCATGGATGTACAGCAGGAAAGAAAACAACCTAGTAAAGTAGCATCATACATAGAGACAAGAATCTGCAATTTAACCGATATCTCCGTCCATTGCTGTACTCCATAACCCCAACTTTAACCACTCACAAAATTGCCACGAAGTCCCGATTCGCAAAAACTCAGACTTGCTAAATACATGAAGTATACAGTGTGTGATAGCTGCTGGGGTACTGTAAAAGCTGCTATTTTCGCAAATGAGAAGGTCACACATATTTTTGTTAGACATTGTTTTCATCATTCGGCACCTAGGCTATCATAAGTGCACTAATACCTGTCCGTAAATTTAATGCGATAAGGATCAGGCGGCACACTTTCGCATGTTCTTAAATTCGCGGTCCAACAGTGATTTGCGAAATTTGCAGGAATGAAACCCTTGTGAAACGAACAGCTTTAATGGTATTGGTAACCCCCTTTTCTGAACCTCTGCCGAAAGGGTCTCCTACCGTAGTGCGTGAATGGGAGTGGCTCCCCTGTGGACAGGAGCATGGTGGAGACAAGGCAGGAGTAGCACAGCTTGGAGATGTTCTCCTGGTCGGACCGCATGTCTCGGGCCAGCTCCACAGGCAGGACGGAGTAGAGGAGGCTGGAGAGGGCGTCTTGGTCCAGGTTGCACAAGGCGCCGAATGTCTTCAGCAGGAGCATTCGCAGCGAGGGTCGATGTTCCTGGAAGAGTCAAAGTTATCTCTAGATGACTAACGTGAACGAAATCATTTTTTTTTTTCTTAAATGAGAGGCACTGCTCCAAGAAAGAAAGATACACAGCTGACATAGAATTAAAGTGACAGACGAAAATTTCGGGATTTCATGATGCTAGGAACTTTTGAGAAGGAGCAGATAAAGAAAGGGACACTGCTCCGGAAAAAAACAGAAAATCATAATCTCCTTTAACATTTCTTAGTCCACATTTAGCAACAAAACTACTGAATTAGTCATAACTGGAACTAACCTTTTTTTTTTGTATCTATAAATGACTGACAACAAAATTTCACAGCTCCTGTTCATGAGAGCATGCAACAGGGGGCCATTCTCCCAGGAAAATATAGTGTTTGGGGAAAAAAGTTGCTGACAATGTTTTCTCAAAGTTCACAGCAAGTGTATGGGGGAGACAGTGCTCCTTAGGGAAAATAAAAAAGTCTTTGGAGAATCCAACAGCTGACATGAAGAATTTTACAGAGTTCCATTTTTACCTTTTTATCTATTTACTTTTCTTTTAGAAATTAGATTTCTTGACAGCTTGTGTACACGAAATTTCTTCTGTCACTACCAGACCAAAAAAAAAAAGAAAAAAAAAGAACAGAAAACAAAAACTGAGACAAAATCTTGGCACTGTGACAGACACAGGAGGAAACTTTGCAAGCCAACAGACTTGGTGTCTGTTACCCACTTTTTCCCCAAGTGCAACAGGAGGCCTACTTCTCCATATATTTTCCTGCCAGCTCAGTTGGTACCGCTCCTAACTTCAACACAAATTTGAAGCTCCTTTCTGGCCCTCTCTTTTCTCATCCAGGATCGGTATTTCCTTCTTGATATCTGTGCCAACAGATGATGACTGAACATCCTTCCTTGTTACAGGCTTTAAAGGGATGGAATTATTATTATTATTATTATTTTTTTTTTTTCTAAAATGGGGATTCAGGTTCTAACTTTTTGCAAGATTATTAGAAACCACTTATGGAATTATGGAATATTAAAGAGCATACAATTCTAAGAGGAATCAAAAGAGTATTCAATGAAAATCTGTTTTGAAATGGCTGAGATATACAAAAACAAAGTAAAACAAGGTGGTCCTAATAAAAGGTGGGTCCCATTCTCTATTAGGACCATGTGGCATGCCCCCACATCACAGATCAGAATATTTTGCCCTGTACAGAAGGCACTGTAAACTGAACATTTCTCATTTTCTTTGCAGTGGCAATGCTGACTGTATTTTCAACTTTATCTGACTATCATTTTGGGGGTCGCAAAGACAGAGAGAGAGACAAAACAGGTGGAGAAGACTTTCGCTACTATTACTACCCTTTTCTAATGAAAAGTAACGGTGCTCTTCTTGATAAAGAGGCAATGTAAAGCCAGGTTCCCTAACCTATTCACGTAATTTTTCATAGACAAACACCACATGTATGTGAATAAGTAAAGGAGCAATAACGAAAAAGCACTGTGTGCTGGCTAAGAAGTCACTAATGATAATGGCCTCATCTGTTTAACAGGAGCCTTTGTTTGGATTTACAAAATGATTGTAATGTTTTTCCATCATGTATTCAAAACAAGCTATATTTTCTAACATATACTGGACAGCAAAAGAAAGTACCCACTTCTGTCAAAGGCCGCACACAAAAATTCATCCCCGAGAAATACACAATTTTTGTACACAGGTGTGCTACAATGCCCCTTACTTATCACATGCACATAAGCAAGTGAATGTCTTCATAACAAAGAAGAACTTGACATGCACAGCATCTTGGTCATTGAATCAAAAGTCCCACAAAACAGCACTTTCCACCATGCAAAAATGGCCACTGAATGGATAACATTTTCAAACAACCAATATGTCAAAGTGAACACCTGTTTTGTCAATATGATTTTAATGAGTGTATTCTGCATTTAGGGATGCTATCCTTCCTGATTATGCTAATTCTCAGAATAAAATCAGTTAGCTCTTTAGACAGGACATTACTCTGGTCTAAGCTAGCTTCCATCAGGAAAACTAGAAATGTCGCTACAGTGACTGGTTATACCCCCGCCAAACAACATTTCATAAGCTTTGGTCAAAACAACATTTCATAAGCTCTGGTCAAAAAACTGAGGAAGTAGTTAAATCCGCAAGATCTTTCCTTGATCTTCTGCCATTAATATGCCGTTACCATGGCAACGTACTTTCGGGTACTGTCGAAAAATGCGTCTTGCACATCTACAACCAAAGGCACACATCTGTACCAAGTTTCATGGAAATTGGGCAAAAACTGAGGAAGTATTTTGCAACACAAAATTTTCCATCATTTTGGCTCATAATATGTGAGCTGTTACCATGGCAACATACTTTTTGTCACTGTCAAGAAATGTGTCATGCTGACCTATATCCTAAGACAAACATTCAATATGAATTCCATGAGAATTGGAAGAACACTGATGAAGCAGTTTTGCCATGAAGCATTTTGCCCTATATTTTACCAGTAACATGCCGTTACCATGGCAACGCACTTTTTGCCACTGCGGAAATATGTGTCTTGCACATTAACATATTCAGATGAACATCTGTACCTAATTTCATAAAAATTGATCAAAAACTGTGGGAGGAGTTCGCGACGCAAGATTTGTACCCATTTTTGCCCATAATATGCCGCTACCACGGCAACGTACTTTTGGGTACTGTCAAAAAATACATCTTGCACATCTACAACCCAAGGCACACATCTGTGCCAAGTTTTATGGGAATCGGTTGAAAACTGAGGAAGTAGTTCGCGACGCAAGATTTGCAATGGACTGACCGCCCGACCGTCCGCTGATTCCTATATACCCCCTTCAAACTTCGTTTGGCGGGGGTATAATTATGCCACATCTTGTAAGGCTTGTAAGGCTCATTCTGTTACATTTTATGACTTTTGATCCAGTGACCAAGATGCTGTGCATGTCATTTTTTTCTTTGTAATAACGATAATCACTTGCTATTGGGTATGTGATTACTAATGGATATTGCAGCATACCTGTGTACAACAATTTTTTATATCTGGGTGGTGAATTTTTGTGTGCAGCCTTTGACAGAAGTGGGTACTTTCTTTTGCTGTCCAGTGTATATGGACTGTCACCCTAAGTGTTTCAAACAACAACATCACAAAAGAGCCCCTCCCATTTTTATAACCCCATTTTTTAGCTGATGAGCACACTGCCATGTATTCAAACCACCTGAAAACTGAGAACAATACCCAAAAGGGTGGGCAACATCAAGATTTTACCCTTAACACTGCTGTTACGAGTGAAGTGCAGATCTTTAAAAAAGGTACATGTACATGAAGTTGAATCACTAGAGGTTCAAAGGGGGATGAGGGAGGGGAAAAATAGAACTGCTGAAGGAGGAGAACAATGCTGGAGTATGATATATCAGTGTGCTTGCTTGGATGCTAACTTACCATCTGGTAGTAAAGGACTAGGTTCTGAATGCACTCAAAGTTGTCCTTGCGTACAACTGCCTGGCAAACTCTTGGATCAGCATCTGACTACACGGAGATACAAAAAAAAAAAAAAAATGGCCACAAACACACAGGGTTAAATAATAGGTACAACACACATTGAATTCCCCCTTGCATAAAACAAGCCTTACAGATAGACATTTATCTTTCTCTTCAAGTGCCATTATTTACAGTGCAGTGACTTCAAAGCTCACTAAATTACTGTTCTTGCAATCTTCTTTTTTTTTCTCTCTCTTTCTATAGAGATTTCAGAGGTTTGTTGGAAAAGATGAACTAGAAATTTGCTAAAGATGGCTACCCATTACTTTAGACAGAATGGTCTCAATAACACTTTCTAATTCGTTGGGCAAGCAATATCAAAATGTCTGTAAAGGTATCAATGCTTGCTAGAGACAGGAGCACTAATAGCTATAAACAAAGTGTGTCACATATGGTGAGCGATGCTATCTACACTTTTGTGCTAAATGTATAAATTTTCTCTCATTTCGTAGTCAAAATCATATCCAAGTCTTGCTTTCATGAACGTGTTACATGGCATCTATTTAGAGATGATTGTAAAATACACAGGTAATATAGGAATATTGTTGCAATGTGCCTTGCATGAAACAGTACACTTGCTTCGTATGCAAGGTTTGCATTTCACAAACATCCTGGAAACCTGCTTAGCGATGCTGTCTAGTGTGTCATCTTCAGGACAAAAGTTAAATTTCAACAGCGGAAAAAAGCAAAGAAGACAAAAAATACCAAAACGAAGGAAAGGAAGCAAAAGCAGAGGGAGTAAAAAGGTAAAGAAAGGAGGAAAAACAGGAAGAGAAAGAAAAAGAGGTGAAGAAGGAAAAACAGAATAACAGTCAGAATTATTAGGGGGTCTGAACAAATTTGCTGCACATTATAGCATTATTTCCTCCTCCATCATAAAGAAGTTTCCAGTTTTATCATTCTAAGAGAAGGTCTGAATTACCTACCTCTAAAATATACCAGCTTATGAATGGAGTCTAATTTTCAGGGTTACAAAAGAGACACACAGACTATAAGGGGGGGGGGGGAAGATGTTGTGAACCTGTCACTATGGAGATGGATTCCCCCGGATGTTCTCACCAGGATGGTGATGAGCTCCTCCAGGTACTCGCTGATGATGGCTTCGTCCTCATGCAGGGCCCAGCTCCTCTGCTGTGAGTCGTCCTTGCAGGCCGTCAGCTCGGTAAAGATCACCTCCAGTCTGTCGTGGTCCCGGCTTCCCTCGATCACAATGTTGGAGCTGGTAACGTTCTATTGTCAATCATCGGCAGGGGACATGAAACAGTGTGTTCATTTTTAGTTTGTTTGAAAGGTAATAGGTGACAAGCATTGCAATAATCACAGGACTTTGTGAAACCCCCACAACACAAATGATAACATATACATTTCATAAGCACAGTTATAAAGATGAGGAAGAAGTTCTACCGCCTTCACACTTGTCCAAAAAGCAAACAAACAAATAAAACAAGCAACTGTTCGTTTGTTTGTTTTTATTTTCCATCAGACAGGATGGCTGGATACCCTACATTCAGCTGTATCAGCTGGTCTCCCACAAGGTCAAAAGTTTGTACGCATTTCATCGGGTAATGCACCCTGCTCTTGGCGATGAATGAATGAAGCTGGCTCTTTTATGTGCGTAAGTTGTGACTCCCTGTCAAATGGGACTTCCACTGTATGACCCCGTTTACAGTGCGGGGCCGGGCTCGGCCGTGGCCTGGCCGCGGCCGAGCCCGGCCTCAATTGCGCGGCAATTTTGTCTGTTTACACTGCTGGGCTCGGCCGCGCTTTTGATTCAAACCTTTCAATATTTTGTGGTAGTGGCGCTCTGCTTGTAAACAAATGCTATTTGGTATTGTCTGGTTTTCAGACCCTTTGCCAAATGAATTCCGTGGCGACGAAGTCGCCGTTCGGGCAAAGGCCTTTGCCGAAGGAAAGAATCCTTTGCAGGACAAAACCACCTTAAACTATACTAGTTTTCGACGTTGAGGGGGTTAATATCCTGAATAGCGAAAGATACAAGCAGAGGGTTTGGAAGCCAGACTAAATTGGCCACGCAATTGGCCGTGCATTTGGCCCAGTTTGCGTTTACACCAAGAAAAGGCTGGGCTTGGCCACGGCTCAGCCACGGCCGAAACCAGAGTGAGGCCAAACGCGAGGCCAATTTTGGCCTCGCATTTGGCCTTTTGTGCGTTTACACTGAAGCAGGGCTGGGCACGGCCGCGGCCGAGCCGCGGCCGAGCCTCGCACTGTAAACGGGGTCTATGTCCTATCCGAGGGCCGGAGTGTTTTGCCTCTACTAGAGGGAACAGCATGATAGTAGACGACATTGCTCAATAAGACTCACATGGATTTGAAACCTCGACAAACCCAGGCATTCGCTTAAAAGGCAAATACGCTATGGATTGGCCACCTTCGCCACCCTGTAAATGAAGCAATCCCCTCTGATTTCTCTTTTTTTCTCCAGTTGACAGCAGCTTTATTTTTCCAACATATCTGGAATGGCACTGGGTGCTTCAAACAACAGCACTACAAAAAAGTCCCTCCCATTTCTACAGCCCCTTATTGTCAGCTACTGAACACACCATGTCAACTCTTCCAGGGTTTCTACCCTACTATTATGACCAGAGGGAAGGTAGGATAGACGTGACACTCACCAGATCTGTGGTTAAGCTGGAGAGGATTTCTGCCATGGTCTCAGCAACCTGGGGCACTGCCACACCCACACCCTGCAGCACAGTCTTCACCGCCAGCTTGGACATGTCGTAGCTCAGATTCGTTTCCACCCTGATTCTCTCCACAAGGTCCCCGAAGAGACCGCTCGGGATCTCTGGCAGCGGGGACAACGACGCGGAAGATTCGTTGTGGTTGTGCGATGTCGAGACATCGCTGGGCTCAGTTCTCATTATCGGCAAAACTGCTGGCATTCGTAGACGTTTGCGGGGACTGTGAGCGACGGCCGCTGGAGTCGGTTTGGTCGCGCTCCTTCACGCTCTCCTTCCTCTGGGGTGGTTTGGGGGCTGGGCGGGTCTTTGACGACGACCGTGTCGATCGTGAGATGATGGCTGCATCGGGGACTGGAGGGAGATGTCTGTGTGAAGGGAGAAGGTGCTTGGCGGTGCTCTACAGAGGCTTGTTGTGGAAGGCCAGGTGCCTTTCTCTTGGGCTGCTGGTGTTGTTGTGGTTGTTGCTGTTGCTGTTGCTGTTGCTGTTGCTGTTGCTGCTGCTGGTGCAGTTGCTGTGGCTGCTGAGCTGGTGTAGCACTCTGGTTGTTTCCTTCAAGAATAGACTTTCTATGCTGAATCAGCTTTCTACAGTAGGATGAAAGGGCAAAGTAGGATGGGTTTAGCAATGGGCACTCACTCAGCCGCTTGGTAAAAAACTTTATCAAAGCAATTTTCTGTCTTTTCTCCTTGGCATTTTTGCCATGTAGTGTTTGCACAGTGGCTTTTATAGATCATAATATTTTTTTTTCTTTAGTGAATTGATTTCTTAATAATAAGTAATACTCATAGACACAAAAAAATCAGACTAACTAAAAATGTCTCTATGGCAACTAGTATGCCTCCACCATATCGCATGATTCTCCGAATAGGTCTGGAGTATGTCTTGACAATGTGAGATGCCCACTTCAAGTAATAGGCAAAGAATTGAAGTGACATGTTTGTCACAAATGTGTTGAGTGTTTACTTTCCTTGAACTAGGTTTCATGGCTTATTGTTTAAGAGAGCAAGTATTTGGGAATAATTTGAGCATTTTTCACTTGACCTTTCACCCTTTGCCCTTTGACCCCAAAGGCCCACAATTCTTCAAATAATCACTAACTGGTAACATCCATTTTCATGACAACACTCTGAGCTATTTTAAAAAATATGGGAGAATTTGTGACAGTTTAACCCATTGAAGGACAGACTTATTTTGCTACAGCACTCATTTCCCATAGACACCTGCCTGAGTATACTTGGGACTCGTCCTCAACAGGTTAACATATGCACTTGACCTTTGACCACATGGCCAAACTCTTTCAGCAATGTATGTACAGTCAAACCTGTCTTAGCGGCCACCTCTCTATAGCGGCCACCTGCTTATAACGGCCACTGAAAAATCCCCCGAACGCAATTGCTGTATTATAGACCCTTTGTATAGCGGCCACCTGCCTAACGCGGCCAGCGGCCACTCATTTTGTCTCCCGTGGTGAATATCAACCTGCGTATAGCGGCCACAAAAATTGAGTTGATCCATTAAATCGGCAATGAGTACAATGTCTTTTACGTTCATTGCGTGATTTCTACCGAGTCCTAGCTCTGTCACAATCACACAGACATGATCGACAAAATATTAATGCAGCTCTTTGCCACGAAAAACCCGTCTTATCACTAACTTGACTAGATTAGATCTATATAGGCTTCAGTAATGCAGCCCTGAATAGATGCTACAAAGGCAAAGACAACTCCTAATGACAACTTAGACTGTTACCGAAATGCAGACTGATTAGTGTTTAAGTCCCTTTGAATAAGGACAACATGGTACTTGTCATGGTATTGTTTCTATAGTTTACATAAATTTTACACATCATCAATCCTCCATCGAACTCAGCTCTCGTGAGCCCCGTTCATGCAAACCGGTAGGGATGAACCAGAGCACTTCTCAGGCCCGAAATATTATTTTTTACATCAAAAGAATAAAAGGAGGCAATGAAAAAAAAAATTGAGTGAATAATATTGTACAACGAAAATCCCCATAATAGCACTGCTGCACATGCAAACTTATATGTTGTTGTTGTTGTTGTTTTTTTTTAAAAGAATAACATGAGGTATTTTCGGCTATTATAAAATGCAAATAATGGAATTCAAAATGGCCGCCAACCTGTCTATAACGGCCACCTGTCTATAGCGGCCACTTTTGTTGTTTCCCTTGGGTGGCCGCTATAGACAGGTTTGACTGTATATGAATAGTTTGTTTTCATACCTCAGATGGTTTTTACGTTAAATTGTCTACAAAATTGATTACGGACAGAAGGACGGACAAACAGACAGACAAATAACCCGAAAACATAATGCCTCCATCGACACTTTGTGGCAGAGGCATAGATATATACCATTCAAGAACAACAATTTCTTCAAATTAATGATTATCGCATTGCGGCATTGTTGTTATTGCAACTGATTGACAAATTGCCCTCTAGCCACTGAAACACACACTGATTTTTCGTTGTTTTGAGTAATTGCCATGATACAAAATCATGGCATACAACTGTATAATGCTCTAGTGGGATTTGAAGTCACAACCTATCGATTACGAGACAGGCATCATATCAATATAATTTCGGCAATCAAAATCCTCCAGGACTTAATAAGTCATTCAATTCTGACAGTATGTTTTTGACATATTATTGCAATGCAAATACATAAGTTAGAAAAATGGAATATGTTTTTAATACAATAGACAGGGCTTGACATTAGCTGTCACCAGGGGCTACTAAAAATTGATGTCAGGCCACCAAATTTCCTGAAAGGCTATTTTTTGGTGGCCCAATTGGGCAGCTAAAATCCATTATGAATTCTTATATTTCTCCTCATTTCTGGCCACCAAAGCTTCATATTAAAGGTCCTGTTTACCTTTGAGAACAGTGATTTAAAAAATGTTCAAGATATCACATTTGATGCATATGTGTAGGTCTGTTGTATCACAACACATCCTACCATATACAATTTTTTTGCAATAAAACCTAAAATACAAGGAGATATCAGTATTTTTCTCATTAAACCATAACTGTAGACGGTTTAGTCTGAAAACATTTTAGTCTGAAAACTATTGTTCACATTTTGTGCATTTAACAATACTTAACATCAATTATAATACAGATTCAATTTTTTATGGAAGTTGTTTCTATCCCAAACTCACATTTTAAAACTATTATTAAGCATGAATGCTGGGTTTTTGTTTCATCTACAAATGATAAATTATGCCTTTAAAAAGTTCTAGCGACCTGAACTGGCCGCCAGAGAAAAAAGTTAATGTACAGCAATGCAATAGACATGTCCTGCCTATATCTACTGTAGCCAATTGACCTGTGAGGAGGATGGGGGAAATCATCATTTTTTCCCTACTCACTGTAAATTAGCCCGCTGATCATGTGACATTGAGCCTCCTTTCTCCGTGGAAGCCAGGTGTATGAATTCAATCGCCCTGTCGATGGACCGGATGACCTCGTCATTGGACAGGTCGTCCTTCTTAATGTAGTTGGCGGGCACATACCCCGTCTGGCCCAGGTGATCCATTACGTGCCACCAGTAGGGATCAGTCCCGTCCAGGAGGGTGAAATGGTCCCCCTCCCTGAAGCTGAGGGCCCTGGCATTTTTGGATTGGTAGGCGAATGCCGCACGATACATGATGGCAGGTGTCCCCTGTTTGAATAGAGAGAGGGGAAAATGAAACAAGAAATCGGTTAGTGATCTATAGAGGACAAGCAGGATGAATGGTGACTGCATTGGTCTACAGATTGTACAAGCTGAAAAATATCACTGAAGGTGATTAATACCCCCGCCCCGTGACGACAGTCTTACCCAAGGAATGATCTTTCCTTGATCTTCTGCCATTTAAGTGCCGTTACCATGGCAACGCAGCTTCCGACACGTCCGAAAAATATGTCTTGCACATCTTCCCACCAAGACTATTGTGTGTGCCACATTTCATAAGCTTTTGTCAAAAACTGCGGAAGTAGTTCAATCCACAAGATCTTTCCTTGATCTTCCGCCATTAATATGCCGTTACCATGGCAACACAGCTTCCGACGCGTCCAAAAAATATGTCTTGCACATCTTCACACCAAGACCAATGTGTGTGCCACATTTCATGAGCTTCAGTCGAATACAGAGAAAGTAGTTCAATCCGCAAGATCTTTCCTTGATCTTCTGCCATTTATATGCCGTTACCATGGCAACGCAGCTTCCAACACGTCCGAAAAATATGTCTTCCACATCTTCCCACCAAGATCAAGGTGTGTGCCACATTTCATACGCTTTGGTCAAAAAACTGAGGAAGTAGTTAAATCCGCAAGATCTTTCCTTGATCTTCTGCCATTAATATGCCGTTACCATGGCAACATACTTTCGGGTACTGTCAAAAAATGCGTCTTGCACATCTTCAACCAAAGGCACACATCTGTACCAAGTTTCATGGAAATTGGGCAAAAACTGAGGAAGTACTTTGCAACACAAAATTTTCCATCATTTTGGCTCATAATATGTGAGCTGTTACCATGGCAACATACTTTTTGTCACTGTCAAGAAATGTGTCATGCTGACCTATATCCTAAGACAAACATTCAATATGAATTCCATGAGAATTGGAAGAACACTGATGAAGCAGTTTTGCCATGAAGCATTTTGCCCTATATTTTACCAACATGCCGTTACCATGGCAACGCACTTTTTGCCACTGCGGAAATATGTGTCTTGCACATTAACATATTCAGATGAACATCTGTACCTAATTTCATAAAAATTGATCAAAAACTGTGGGAGAAGTTCGCGACGCAAGATTTGTACCCATTTTTGCCCATAATATGCCGTTACCATGGCAACATACTTTTGGGTACTGTCAAAAAATACGTCTTGCACATCTACAACCCAAGGCACACATCTGTGCCAAGTTTTATGGGAATCGGTTGAAAACTGAGGAAGTAGTTCGTGACGCAAGATTTGCAACGAACCGACCGCCCGACCGACTGCCCGACCGTCCGCTGATTCCTATATACCCCCTTCAAACTTCGTTTGGCGGGGGTATAATGATGTAATGCCTTGGACTGGAAAGCATGCCTACACTATCTTCAGAGTTCATATCATGGAGGTGGGGGGGTTGGAGAACGACTTCCAAAACATAACATAATCAACATTTGATTTGTCACGCCGTACATCGGGGTACCGTCGTAACCCAGGGTACGGCGTTGTGTAGTGCAATCTCATGTCCATTATCATACAGTTGTACAATGTTGTCATGGCAACTATTTTCTCATCAGCGCCAGCATAAATCAGCGCGGCGATAACGATTGCAATGCCAATTTTCCTTCCATGTCAACTTTTCCACAGCAAAGAGTAAAACAGAGCATGTAAATGAGAAAAGAAAAATATCATTTGCATGCATTCATTGTTGCATAATCACAAAGTAGAAAACATTTTTGTGCATAATAATACTAAGAATTATTTTTACACATTTTTGGTAACCCCGAGTACAGCACTGAAAAAAAATTCAAGAAAATGGTGCATTTTCATTTGTTACCCCAGGGTACCAAATATTGCATCATTTATAGGGCAGTGATTTGGCTCAACTGGTAGTGCATCTGCCTCCCAATCCAAAGGACCCAGGTTCGAATCCCGAGTGAACTGAGCAATGTTCTGTGTAATCATACTGTCCCCTAAATAGTAAAAGAGGTGAAACACTCTGTCCCTTGGAAAGAACATGAAACGGAGGTCCCGTGTGTGAGCGAGTCACGACTCATGCACGTACGTAAAAGATCCAGCTACGGTACATTTATTAATGACAAAGAGCAGGACCACATGCATGGCCAGGTAAACTGGTCCTGCCTCACATCCAACTGGACCCCATGGAAGACCAGCTAGTACACCTGGTAGCTGAATATGGGCTATCCAACCATCTTTTCAGATGTAAAATTGTTTGTTTCAGAAACAAACTAAAACAAACAAACAAACATTCAGGTGTGCAAGTGAAAAGAATGCATACAATGTAACAAGCTAAAGATCTAATCAATCAAAGTACAATAGTTAAAGAATGACAGCTCAACAGCAACAAAAAAAAAAAAGATGACTACACAATCAAGTTTCTGATAGTCACTGACCCTGTCACCAGGCAAATAACTTCCATCAGTTGATGGGCAGGTGTTCCTATGATAATAAGCCATGGCAGGATTCATAATACAATGTAGTTGTCGATTTCTAATACCAGCAAAACCTTGGGGAATGGCTCGGCTAAGCAAACAGCCATGGGCACAATGTCTCAGTGGATGCAAGCAATCCGTTGCTCAAAATACGCACAGGTTGTTTATGTTTGGCTGTTTGGCTTTCTTTTTTTGACGATACTTCCTAAACTGATGGATGAGGAAGTACTCTGCAACAGGAAATGGTGCAATAATAAAGGAAAATTAGCATGTTTGTTTGAAAGCCTCTATTACTTACTTTTTCCCCTTTTTTCCTGGGCACATGACATTATTTCACCTCAACTCTGATGGAAATTAGACATCTCAACAGAAAATGATCATAAATTTGCCAGTTTATTTCAGATGAAATATGAAAGTTCAAAGCTCTATTCATACCTCCTTCATTATTTATAGCATTGACAGATTGATCCATCATGCTAATGATGAGGTGATGATGTCATCATCTGACAATCCTCCAGTGAGTGCACTGAATTGAACATGTCAGTAATTCAGCACCTTAAAGGCATTATTTACCATTTGCAGATGAAACAAAAATCCAGCTTTAGTGCTTCAAATTAGTTCTAAAACGTGAGTTAGGGATAGAAACAACCAATGTAAAAATTGTAATCATTTTAAAATCAGGATAATCAATGTTAAGTATTGTTGAATACGATATACAAAAAGTGAACAATAGTTAAAATGATATTGTTTCTAGATTAAACCGTCTACGGTTACGGTTTAGTGAGAAAAATAGTAATATCTCCTGATATTTTACGTTTTATTGCAAAATTTTTATATGGTAGGATATTTTGTGATACAGCTGACCTACACTATGCATCAAATATGATAAGTCAAACATTTTCAGAATCACTGCTCCCAATGGTAAAGTGTACCTTTAAAAAAGGCTTTCTGGGTGATTTTCAAGATTTTGCGATTGAACACACAGTCTGTAGATTGATTACAGTATTGGGTACAGAGCTTTGGGATGATGATATAAGATTGTTTTCAAATTTGATAACAAATCACAATAAACAAGGATGTTGACATAGCAGCTTCATATAAGAATGCATAGTTGGGTGCCTCGGGATGTACAGATGAACAAAAAAGAAGAAAATGTGAATAAATTCTACCCAGGTGGACTTGTTGTACAAGTTGTATTGTAATGGAATTACACTGCTACATTATTGGAATAAGCATCCTATGTCATCATACACGTTCAGTGCATTATGTTTTGGGTTTTTAGAGTTACGGTTTATCTGCTCACGGGCCACAATGAATTCCACAAATCTATACACGGTACTATCGATTTAAATGTTATAAATCGACTGAAATGTCCCCTTAATCTCTTTCTTTAGCAAAACCTTCATGGCTAAATCCTTGAGATTCTTGAATAAATGGATATATACAAAGGACATGAATTCTTTTTACATTCGATTCATGCCAGCCAAGTATATTCAGTGGAGCCTATTGTGCTTGGGATTGGAAATATTCATGGAATCCATCTGGCCCTGAGGGAATTTTGCCTTAAAAATTGTTTATCTCGCCATTATTAGGCTGGCGCCTCTCAATTTCACGGCATATCTTTTAATGGAGAAAGATTAGACTCTGTTAAATTTGTTGATCTGCAAAATATCAGAAACAAATACTTGAAGTTTTGCCCATTTCAGAGAGAAAACAGGAACTTTATTCATCTTAACTGAGTTACCAATTCAAGATTTGGTTAGAAATTTGCCAGTGGAGAGACTTTTGAAAACACTGAAAAATAAAAACAAACACTTGTGTATGACCACTGAAGGGTTTAAATGAAAGATTTTTTTATTTTTTCTACTTATGAAACACTAACTTCAAATAGCAAGAATTATGTACATATTCGCTAACCAATGCTGTTTGTGCTTTTTTAATGTACCCTGGTGGGAAGCGAATGAATCGGGCCACCCATGAATCCCCATGCTACTGGGTCTGTAAGTCGACTTGGAAATGGAATGAAGCTTCACTTTAACATGTGACCAAAACTGACATATCAACATTGGTGTAAGGTACCGTACTCTAAACTATATCCAAGGGGCATATTTATGAACAGTGTGACAGCCCACGCATAATGAGTGTTATATGAGACAACCATGTACATACATGTAGTATCCGCTTGATAATATTTTCCTTTTCATTCACAACAGTTTTGTTCTCTTTGTCCCACTAAACTTTTATCAAGATCCAGAGAGAGAGAGAGAGAGAGGTTCAATGATCAGTCATGGCATGATCTCAGAACATACAGGAAATTAAGTCATCCTGCATTTTCCTGACAGGGAATAATGGTAGAGAGAGAATAGAGGAGAGAGAGAGAGAAAAAAAAACTATACTACAGTGTATTGTACTGTGCAAAGTGCAGGCACATTGCCTCTCTGATGATACAGGAATATTGTTGTTTTAATTTGTATTACACTCACACAGTTTGTTAATTGCAGCAAAATATTTGTCAAACTCAGGAGGAATACAATTCAAAAACATCACAATGTTCCTCAAATTTGTCTGTATGTTTTTCCAATACATCAATCCACTACAATTTATCAAGTAATTGTGTAGGAGATATTTCCAAATCAAACTTTTAAAGGCAGATAATTCCATTTCACATTCAATCCACTGTACAATACACATACGTGTACTTCATTTTAATTCACAAACGGTATTAATCACAGTGATTGTAAAACATGACAAACATCACACGCATATCAATTTTTTTTTTCAGCCCTTCAAAGCCATTTTTAAATTGTTAAATGTCAAAACTTTTTAGCATTCTCTGAAATTTCGGATTAAATTAACTGCCAATGAGATCTTCATGGGTTAGACAAAATACACTGAAGGCTGCACAAACTTATAACTCTTCATCCAAAGTTCATGGCAATTGAACTGATGGGATCCATTCTACAGAATATTCAAGTACCTTTATGTGAATATGTTACCATTGTGCACATGACATAACGTATAATGTCAGTTTCTACTATTGAACACTGATGGCACTACAAAGTACAGCGCAGTTACGATACTGAAAATACTGACTTAAAGCAATGATCATAATGATACACACAGTTAACAATTATACTATAGAGACGAGAATAATGGCATTCAATGAGAACACTTTCATTTGAAATCAATATCATTATCCCATTGATGCAATTACCCGATACCAGGCTTGGAAGATCATGGAGGCGAATCACAAAGTTTGAAAACAATGTAAACAATGACTCTTCACTATCAGTCTGATATAAAACATAAGTATGAATGCATCATGTATCTCTGTTCTTTTTCCTTTCTGAATTGCTGGGATATCAAACTTGATAAATCAGTGTCACATGATTTGCCCCTTAGCTAGATAGAAGACACAACATTTTGTCGCTGTTCATCTTAACAGGGTTCCTTGCCATTACTAACGGAGATGTATTGTGCTCATTGCCAATCCTCTGGTTATCTTTCAGCAAAAGGATTTCCTGAATGCTTCATCTGTTTACTAGTGCCCTAAAGTGACTCCCTGCAGTGTCTTATATCTCACTAGTCTGAAAACATGAGTCTGAAAACATTTATATTGTATATGTTTTCAATTATCTATAGTACAGGGTCATACTGACATTAAAACAACTACAACAACAACTTTGTTCTTGCTCAGTGAACTACTATGACTGCTCACAGCTTTCTGGATAGAAACAATGACTGCTGGTGTTTAAGAAAAAACAAATTTGCCTCTGTCACTTACTACAAGAGACCCGCAGGTCCAGCGCTCACTTGAGCAGTGCACTTCGCCTTCGTGGCACTCCACCTCTGGCAAACTATTTTAAAAAGTCGTAAGACTCTGAGATTGCTGCATGCAATACCAAGGGTTTTTTATGCTTAGTGCTGTATGTGAAAATCCTTAATTCCTGTTGAATGTGCAAAAACATTTGCACTTGGCACTTACAGTGAACAATACCAAATTCACATTTAAAAGATTTAATAATGTACACAAAGTGGAAAAATGCATTGCTGTAATATTGACCACCATATTTGGTGGTCCTTTATCTGCCATAAATGTTTAATCATGACAAAGTTGGCTTGTTCTACTCGCCAGTGGTAAAACCATTTGCTATCATTAGAAAATGAAAAATGTGCTGCATAGTGGGCTCCATCTTCTATCAACTCTTTCTGAACAACACTTATGGCCATACTTACTTAGCATTCATTACAGCTGGCTCCATAATTTCATTCCATTCCTAAAAGCTCTCATTTAAAAATGGCATTTTGTTCTTACACTTTCAAACAAGAGTCAACACTTCAAATTGAAATAGCTGCTTATCTTGACTGCATGCTGGATATTCATATCATATCAATGCAGACAAACGGCGTGTTCAGGGCACCGTTTCATAAAAGTTGTCAGTCTCTGACAATTTCAGTAAAATCCTTGGTTTTGATCAACTGATAAGCTCTGGTCACTGACTGTTACTATGGTAATTGTCAGAGATGGGCAACTTTCATGTAACAGCAAAACATGTGAATTTAGTCACTACAAGGAAAAGCAAATTACAACTCAAACATACACTGTAGATCTGTTGAATTAATCATTGACAATAATGCTGCCACGTTCGCTGGCATGTGCTTATAGAGCACAGCACTCCATATTCCTGCAATTCTGTATTTAATCGTGATGTCAATGTTCTCAAGTTCCTTTGTGCCTTATGCATTTGTGTTTGTTTTTAAATAATGCATGATGATCTGGGAATCAGCTGGCAGTACTTTTAGACAGTCCTGGATTGCACTGCATTATGCACTGCCTAAAACCTGCGAGCAAACTACTTAATACATTTTTCCTAGAAGAACAGTTTGTTTTTGCAGCATCATTCATTTCAGCTTTCATGGTGTTGTTTTTGTTTCTTTCTTTCCTTTTTTTTTTATTTGAAATGATTTGGAATCACCCATCTGATCCCACTCTAGCGTCCTGAGTAAACTGCTATTTTTAAAGGGATTAGGGTCTACTCTGTCAGGTATCAAGATACTCAAACAAAGTCAGTACTGGAGTTTATTTTCCCAAAGGACTACTTTGTGCTCTGGCTATTCCTCCATTATTCAAATGCTCTCTAGCTTGTGTGAATTATGCAGGATAATCTGGAATCAACTGCACATGTACTCACACTTTTCATGTTCTACCTTGAAATTATTTATCTTGTATTTCTACTACACCTTGAAATGTGCACTCAGAGCTGCCAACATTTGGTTTTTTGCAATTCTCCAATTTCTACATCATTTTACAGTTCTCATGCTGTTTATATCATGTAAACTAATTACAACTAATAGGATCAACTAAGTCTATACAATGTAGGTGCCTACAGCCTTAAAAGTGTGCCGCACCTTACTTAGCAACTTAGTCCTTTTGTGTATTAAAGTTTGTAGACGACAGTGTTACCTGTTTTGGATGTGGGTCTATGCCTCAACTAGTAGACTAGAAAGGCAAGCTATCCATAATTCCACCATAACAGCATTAACGCCATCCAAATTTCAACCGCCAGTGTATTACTGAGTATTGTATGTAAAACCTACAGTAAATTTATGGCTTTGTGTGGGGTCGAATTTTGAAACAGGAGGTCTAACCTTGGTGAAGGTTTTTGTTTTGTTTTTGTTTCCCGCATTATTGTGAAATAGTCCATCACTCCATTCACCGCCACTCATTTCATCATAGCCGGTGACTGCTTTCAACCTCCATAGTCATAGACTTTGCACATAGTGAGGATGCACACGCAGAACAAGAGGGGACCGATATCACGATTTAGCCTTGTTTTCTTTAACCCGTTTAGGATGGGCTGATTTGCTATAACAGCAATGCATTTCCCATATAGACACCTGCCCAACTTGTACTCGGAACTTGTCTTCAATTTGACAATGCCATGGGTTAACTAGACCCTAGATCTAGTCTGAATTTATATAAAAACTTAAAAAGGACATGTCATGGAAAGTGCAAATTTCTTTTTATGGACCACTGGCATTAAACTTTAATACTTTTATTCCTGTTTGTTCATTATTTGAACTAAAAGTTAAACATATTGTATTGGGGACACAGTGCAAAAGTGGGCGAGGCATTAATTGATATTGTATTGGCTATTGCTACTGTGTAGATATAATATGACTGCATTTCAATTGCAGCATCAGGCGCGCCTCTCTAACGTTAGCACTATCTGCTATTGCAGCAAGCCACATACTCATGCACATGCCATAAGCATAGTGTAAATTTGACACAACATTCAAGTGAACACATGGGACTGTGATTTGGCACGTCTGAAGACATAAATTTAGCCAAAAACACATTCATTTTTATTTTTACCATAACGTATACCTTCACGAACACGATGCACCTCATTACCATGCTGACATGAGAAAATTAACTGTCATAGAGTCCTACCTGTCACTCATACGTAAATAGATCTTGATACCGGTAATATCGGTGGCCCGGAATTGTTATGCGGCGGCCACATAAACCTGTCTTCCGTTCGATTGCAAGTGGTGCTAGTGCAGTGCATCGAAGTGCATTCATCATCAGTGAACACTCCCCATACACTCACTACGTGTGCGCGTGTGTGTGTGTGTTTTGGTGTGTATCTATCATCTGTTGTTGTTCTTCTTCTTTACTGCCCTTTGAAACGCAGCCGCCCAGGTATTGCATAACAGGATCCTTCGCTCGGGCACAGTCTCTGTCGAGTGAGGGCTGTTCCATGATGGGACATGCAGTCATGAGGATAGTTGGACCGAAAGGGTTAATACCAAATGTAACGCGTTTCAGATCAATGAATTAATCGAGTCCAAAATTTTCGTTTTGTGATGATATCTCATTCCGTGGCGTCTTCCTTTATACTTCCTCTCTACCGGAAGTGGCCACCAGAAATTGCGCAGAAGGGCTTTTTTTTTCCTTGTTCGCTCATGAAACCTGGAAGTAGCCCCCTAATATTGATGAGTCCATCATCATCATCATCATCACCATCGTCATCATCATAGTCTTTGTTCAGCGGAGAAATATATTAGCAAAATGTCTCGTCATAAAGAATCGTGCTGATTTCAAATGAAATCGTAGTCATTTACAGTCATCAATTTGTTATCATCAACACCTTACTTTTTCTCAGTACGTATCAATTCAATTCAATTCAATTCAAAGGTTTTATTTTCACTTCTTTCAACAGAATGTACAAAAAAGTATTAATTCGACATGCGTTTGAAGGAATGATACAGAGGTAACAAAGAATAACATTTGTCAGTAGTCATTACAAAGTGAGACATTTTTCATACAAACATATTTATTACATTCTGAGAAAAAAAAAAAGTGGAGGTACCCACTCAAAAGACTGAGCTTGTACCATGTGGGCACCTCACAGGGAAAATTCATTCTTTTGCACTCGTTTGAGGTGTCAGTCAGTGTCAAGAATGTGAAGCACCTTTCTCTATAGTCTGTCCCTCTGTCCGGAGCAGGGGCAAGATCACATTAAGGGCCTTTCTAGTTATATGAAGTCAAAGGTTTGTAAGCATGAATTTAAGGGGAAAACAGATGGGTGCACGTCACGAGGTCGACACCCATGGCATAACACGAGTCATAATACAGCCCACTAATGTTATGCAATCCATGAGACTGATACTATAGGCAAATAGGGCCCATGAGTCCGACACTAAGAAAACAAGGCCCACAAATCCAACACGTTAGGCCAACAACATCCACATGTCCGACACTAGGCAACCCCCCCCCCCCCGCTCCCCAAAAAATAAAAAATAAAAAAATAAAAAAACAAGCCCACGAGACCGACATTACATCATGCAGTGTCGGTCTCTTGGGCCTTGTTTGTCTGTAGTGTCGGACTCATGGGCCTTTTTTTTTACTAGTATCGGACTCGTGGGCCTTGTTTGCCTACTGTCGGACACTTGGGCCTTATTTGCCTAGTGTCGAGCTCATGCATGGGCTGTACGACTCGAGGGCCGTATGACTCAAGGACCCTTTTTCAATGTCGAGCTCGCGGACCGTTGACTCGTGGGTGTCGGGCTCGTAGGATGACCCCAAACAGACCACCGTAGCAGACTTCATGCGTGTGGGCGGCACAAAGTTGATACTTACGTCAGCATTGACTTGAATTCCCACTTACTGCATGGTGCCTGATAAAAAATGGATTGGCAAACTTCGATCACTTTGCTCCAGCTCTATACTCGGGACCCTATATACAGACACAATGTCTGCAGAACTCTTGATGTCTCAAGTATTTGCATGCAGTCATTTATTAGTCGGATGTGAATTGGCGGCCCTCGGGAGGAAAATTCATCGGAGCAGCAACTTGAATCCGAGGCTCTCATTTAAGATGCCTTGATTTATTCATTGGGACCAGGGAGTTAATATAGCTTGCAAGTCATACGACCTTTTGGCGAGGCTGATTATACGTTGCCATGATTTACGCGCGAATATATACACCGGTGATGGCGTAATAACACGCTCCGACGGCGTTCTTATACACAGAGAATTATTCATACAGCCAGACATTTTGACTGCAGAATCATACATCTCATAATGAGCATTATACCTGCAGTTATGGTCCTCTTAATGAGATTTGGAAGCTCGCAAACGACCAGCAGTTTTATAAAGTGAAAGAGAGGAAGAAACGCGAGAGGACTAATAGCCATACGAGGAGAGAGAGAAAAAAAAGAAGAAAAATGCAAGATTGAAGATTACTCATATTCCTTGCCATTATTTTGAGAATATCATTAAAGGGAACAGACATCGTGAAACTTTTCCAAAAACATGCGAATATAATTTATGTACATGTAACCATGTTGAGAGGAAAATATTGACTTTTTTCAAAAAGTGAAGATGACAGAAATGTTGATGCTCGCAAAGTTCAACTAATCGTGGCAATGAATGATGGTTTATTCCTAATAAAAAGACATCTACTGAAGGGAGATTACTACAATATACAAGTAAGGAAATAGTATTCTTTCGTTGTTGTGTTTTCTCTACAAATCTGTTTATGCGTTTTAAAGATTCAAATGTGATGTTATCCACAGACAGAAACTGATATAATTTATGTTCGCAACTTTGACAAATCCAGGTTCGTTATAATTAATTTTGCCTTTAACGTGAACACTTCATTTCATGTGATATCCATATTCCGTTGCTTGATAGGACGCAGTGTGCAGGGATATAGCATCTGAACAGACAAATAACCTGACCATTTTCTTTAGAAATCTTGGGCTTGTAAAACACAGAAAATGACCATTATGCTAATTCCTTTGAAAGTAAATGGGGAATTATATACACTACACTAATGTCTCACAGAGTGCTTTTGTTCTGTACATTGTCCACACTTAACCACTTTCCCTCTAGCTTTTTCCTGTGCTTTGTCACGAATGCGTAAATAAAATGGTTTTGCATTTCTAGACGCGATTAAATAGTGATTTCAATTTATCTGCATTATACCTTCAGATGATTAAAAAAAAATTGTAGACAAGTACATTCAAAGAGGGATGAGTTTTTGTCTATATCTGACATGCAATATATCGGATGTGCTGAACAAAAGCTTAGCACCCCTTTTCAAATAATAATCATATTATAAGTTTGGTAAATAATGCATTCATATTCGCATTTACGCATTTTCCCAGATTAGTAAGAAGCAATGCAAGTTGACTATTGATTTGATTTGATTTGATTTGATTTGATTTGATTTCTGAATTTCTTTTCCACAAATAAATGAAATACAAGGTCAATTGAACAAATCAATGGAGCACAGTATAATTTGAATCTGACAGTCAAAACAAATAAATGATTATTTCAAATATTCAACTCTTTTCCCCTGACACAATGCAAAATGAAAATAAACAAACTATTTTGTGCATACATTAATGCAAATATAGGTTACAGTATATCTATTGCTCAAAGACAAGTTAGGCAATTCTTGATGTACAGAAATTCAGGAGACCATCATCATAAGCAAACGCTTGACGAGGACAATGGACTCATATATGACTGTCAATACAACATTGTAAGAATATAACATATAAGTCACCACTCACTGAGTGGCGATGAAGAGAAAGGGAGGGAAGAATGAGGGGAAAAAGTGCTGCGGTGCATTATGCAAGATGTGAAGTGTTTGCGTGGAAATGAGTTGTGAATATGTGTTAATGTTCATGTTTGTTGTATACGTTCAGTCCGGAGCCCTTACTTTAACTATGGAAATGAAAAAAAAAAGCAGATAAATAGCAACATGCTCTAATGTTCAGATACATATTGAGTTAACATCATATCTTTATGCTGTCTTTTAAATAAATGAATAGATCTGCAAGGTTATCGGGTAAAAATTCCAAACATCAGGGCCATGATGTTTCAAGGATTTTTGTGCTAAAACAATTCTTGGGTCTTTAAGATGTTAATCAGATGAACGGCGAGTTGGGGAGGAATGAATATTGAAAATAGGAATTAGGAAACCATTGAACACCGAGGGAAGTTGGTTGAACGTGTATTTGTGCATAAAAATTGCCGTTTGGAAAGTGTGAATCTCATTAATCTTCAATGTTTTTGATTGAGAGAACAACGGGTCTGAGGGAGATAAGTAGTGGGAGTTTGTAATCAACCGCATAGCTCGTTTTTGTCAAAGTAATATTGAGTTTGTTTTAGTTGTACCACAATTTCCCCACACAATATTACAGTACGTAATAATAGGGTAATATCAAAGCATTATACAATATAAGCAAAGATTTCTGAGAAACCAAGTTTCTCAGGTGGTATACAATTCCGATGTCTCTAGAAACTGAAGCATGAAGATTGTATAAATGATCATTCCAAGACAAACTTGAATCAATGGTAATACCTAAGAATTTAGTAGAGGTCTTTTCAACAATTGGCTGTCCGTCAATATAAATACAATAATTAGTACAATTAATATTCAAAGAATTATGAAGGTTAAATCTAACAAAATGTGTCTGAGATATATTAAGTGAACGTTTATTGCATAAAAACCATTGGGATACTTTACTTAACAAATGTCTAAATTTAAAGTAGTAATAAGACTTTCAAATACTTTATGAGAATAAGAAAAATTTGTATCATCAGCAAAAAGCATAAAACTAAGAGACGAGGATAAATTTATAATATCATTAATATAAATCAGAAAAAGTAGAGGATATATATATATATACATTCTTCTTTGATACATTCAATACTGGGATCCAGCGTGCACAAGTAAAGCTTTTAGTAAGGTGGACACTCACCAAGCGAGCTTTCTTGTTCCTGTATAGTATAAAGGTGCGCTCAAGATATGTTGGTTTTGAAGGTGTGCATGGTGTAAACTAAATCGCACCGAGATGTTGCCGCATATATAGTCGAATGGCGCAAGAGTATTTTTTACTTAAAAATCACTGCAAAACTGTCAAATGAAAATATCAATGAAAATACAGAACCACTGAAAAGACTTCAATGAACTTACTTATTTGGTCATCGAATTATGTCAAACCTTTGTAATATAGGAATGAGTGAGTTGCCAACTTGAAAAAGAGTTGTTTTTCTTCTAAAATGGTTGTTAGTTTTGAAGGCAATGCTTTCTTTAGGAGTGGGTGAATTGAATGACTCGTACATGACGTTTGCAGAAAAAAAAAGTTCTACGTACAGATATGAAAAAGACTAACATATTTATCATGTTATAGTGATCTCCTTATCATTGGAGGACAATAAATGAAAATGGTACGACGACGATGATAATAGGATGACGTAGAAGACGATGATGACAAAGATGACGGCGATAATAAGATGATAGACAAGTGCAAAAATTAACAATCTTTGTGTGTTGGTGCGTATTTTATGGGTGTTTTGGAACACAGGTTTCGCTGACAATGTTTGGAAAGATTTTATTGTAACACGAGGAGCTCACAGATACGATAACACAGGGTCATCCTTCGAGTTCGACAGCCCATGAGTTCGACGTTGAAAAAAGGTCCATGAGTCATACAGCACATGAGTTCTACACTACGTTAAAACAGCCCACGAATTTGACATTACAACAAAAATGTGTCGGTCTCGTGGGCCTTGTTTGCTTAGTGTCGAACTCATGGGCTGTATATGACTCGTGGCCTGTATAACTCGTGGACAGCATAGTTCATGGTCTGTATGACTCTTTGACTGTATGACTCTTGGACTGTATGATTCGTGGGTGTCGAATAGTCATGACGTGCACCCGATTACTATTGTGCACATCTCGAGTCCGACACACATGACTCATGTACAGCCAACGAGTCATACAGCACACGAGTTATACAACCCACTAGTGATACAACCCACGAGCTAGAAACTAAGCGAACAAGGCCCACCAGCTCGACACTAGTCAAGAGGCCCATGAGTCCGACACACTATAGTCATAAAACCGACATTATATCACGGGAGTTAATATACAGTGTCGGTCTCTTGGCCCTTGTTTGCCTATTGTCGGACTCATGGAGCTTATGCTCAGTGCATATCGGGCTCATGGGCCTTGTTTGCCTACTGTCGAGCTGTTGGGCCTTTTTTGACTTTGATAGTGTCGTGCTCATGGGCTGTATGACTCGTAGCCTGTATGACTCACGGACTTTTTTTTCATTGTCAAGCTCGTGGGCCGTCTACGACTCGTGGTTCGTTGGATGACAACGATTAGACAAGCTAGGATGTCGCCATTTTAAATAATAACAACAATAAAGATTGCTGAATAATATTTCTCCCATAAATTCAGGACTGAAATTGAATCGTTGTTCGTCATTGTTCACTGTTATCGTTGAAAAAAGTGTACAGCTTCACAGGGGCGGATCCAGGAATTCTGTAAAGGGGGGGGGGGCGCAAACAATTATATTTCTGGTGCTACTTCCAGGTTTCATTTAATTTTTTCTTTTCATTTCTTTTGTTTTAACAACAAATAAAGAGAGGGCGCGCTCCCAATGCGCTCCCTCGCTGGATCCGCCACTGGGTACAGGAAAGAAAGTCCTTAAATAAAAAAAACTAGTCTGTCACATAAGAATAACATAAGAATCAATATTACAAGTTTTTGTATGGTCATGGGGATTTTATCAGTGTAACTTGTTAGAGTGGAGACATATATGGCACTTAGAATGTATATGTGGGAATCGATTTTCATTCTCGTTCATTTTCATAATAATCATGGTATTGTTTCTTCCTGTATAATCACTATCAAAAAGACTGGTATATACATTATTTCTTGGAAGTAGCCGCCCTCATGTGAACTTGTTCACATAAACTAGGAGAAGACGAACATTTTAATATCTACTGAAGCCCATGAATATTATGCAAAGACGGCCAAAAGCAGACATGGGTGTATGACATGGATTTACTGTTCTTATTTTTGTAGAATATACTTGTTGTTTTGTTTGTTTGTTCATTTCCATTTGAGAAGATGGCTGGATAACCCATATTCAGCTACACTAAGCTGGTCTTCCATGGGGTCCAGTTGGATGTGAGGTGGGACCACTTCACCGGGTTAACACCTCATGCTCTTTGCGATGAATGAATGAAGCGGGATCTTTTACGTGCATGAGTTGTGACTCTCATACATTTTATGTCCTATCCGAGGGACAGAGTGTTTTGCCTCTTTTGCTGACGTTAGAGGGGACGGTATGATTACACACAACATTGCTCAGTCCAGACTCGGGTTCGAACCCGGGTCCTTAGGATCGTGAGACAGACGCGCTACCGACTGAGCCAGCTCACCGCCTTTAAACATATTGGTCACAACGCTGATGTCTCCATCAATCATGATACATTTTCAGTAAATTAATATGCTGGTGCTGTATGGTGTTATCAATCACTGATGTCATATTGCTGTATTTTAAACATGTCAAAGAGTGTATAAAGTGTATGCGTATGTACGTGATCACATCACAACAATTTTCCATTGAAGTAGGAATCATTTTCACTTTGCCATCTGTGCATTATTATACAGTACTTAGTTATGTATACCTCCTTTAAACAACGCCGCTCCACATCGGATAATGTCTGTCATGAATACAATCATTGTAGGGCCTATGCAGGTGTGAATTCTAACGACTGACTTAATGTTTTCACTGGAGGGAGACAAGATGATGCTGAAGAAAGTGTTCGTATAAAGGCCTGTTGTTAGTCATCACGAACATCTTAACGATTTGTTGACAATTTGCTGAGGGGCAAAAGGTTCATTGTTTTTGCAGGTGTGAGACCAATCGGTCGAAAGTCCCGACAGAGGGCGTTTTCCATTTCCCAACGAATAAAAACTGAAAGCCATATAGTATGAAATCACATAATGGCGTTTTCCATTTCCCAACGAAAAAAACTGAAAGCCATTTACGTGTGGTGTATCACATCGAATATCCAATTTCTCTCTTTCTTCTCTTCTCCCCCCCCCCCCATTTTAACATTGTTTTGTGCTTAAAACATCATCTTTTCAACGGCAACGCAGAATAGAATTTGAATATGTGTATCATTATTGTTAATATTTCTGTCTATACAAAATGTCTCCGTAATCCTGTTCAATTACTATCCAGGTGTGCAGATTACCTCTATAACTATAAAGAACTCTCTTCCGCCATTTTGTCCATTGAACTAACTCGTCGTTAGGTTTCGCCAATGGTGTAGGGCCTACTGTCGAAATAGCTGATTTATAGTCAATACTAAATCAGTGGATATCTTACTGTGGATATAGAGCTTACTGAAAATTTAAAATCTTTATTGAAAAGACTTGTTAAACATGATAAACAAGGTCACAACATTCTACAATATCTGCTTATCCAAGTTCGTATGTTATAGCTTTCATCTCCTAGAAACCAGAGAATGCAAACTTGAGATCAAATTAAACTGTTCTGCATTTTTCTCTCTTTCATTGCTTTTCTCTTTAAATGTGATTTTATTCTTTTGCTCAATAAGTTTCACGGGGGTATAACACTTATCCCTGATTTCGTGCCACATTTATATGCTTTACATTTTGAGTTTCGAGAAAGTATGAGCGTTTTTATATCTCAGTCGTCAACTAAAGAGTAAATGCACTCAAATCATATATGATGCCTTCAAGCGAGAAGCTCGCAAGAATTGTCTACTACAGAATTCTCAGACTACTTGCAACATGAGGGGCACTTGGGCGTGAGATTTACGGGAAGAAAATCACGAGGCCGAAATCGCAGGAGTCCATGCATTTGCTATACGGATTCCTGAACCGATCCTCTTTCCAACAGATTCGTGGGAGAAGCATCGGCGTTGTAGAGGTGTAGAGGTCAGACTCGGCGGTCAGTGCTATTATAATATCGATGTTCCGTGTATGCTGGAAGGACTGAAGAATGAAAATGCTGTGCAACCAGAGACGTCTCCTGCCTCGCATCTCGTGGTAAGGTTACAGCATTTTGCACGGTTCCATCGTACGCCAAAGACCGGCCAACACAGATACCCACCACTGGGTAAATTGGCGTTTTTGAGCGCTGCGTGTCAGGTGAATGCTGACTGTCGTTTGATGATCATGTGTGTGTGTGCAGTCTGTGTGTATGCGTGTGTGTGCATGCATGTGTGTGTGCGTGAAGCGTGCTCAGTGTGGTCACTAGCCGAGCTCACAAACACAGAGCACACAGAGAACGATGCACGAAACACACACTGTAACTTAACTCAGAAAAAAGGGAGAGATAAAGCTAGAGAGAGAGAGAGAGAGCAAGATCCGTACACACACGGACACACACAACACACACACAGCGAAAGTCAAGCCTGCTTGCCCATTCCTGGCGTGCTGTGTGCAGCCCTGTAAGCAACGTATTCGCATGGATAATAGTACTACTTCACCGTCTCCCGTAGACAAACGCCCATACTACGAAGTAGCAACTTCGTAGGAAATCGCTACATCCCACCGATGCTTCCATTGGATTGATGGATTAATTCCGCCATGGGTGCAAAATGTTGTGGAATACATTGGCATTAGTACCCCGTTTTCACTTGCTGACGCACTACCTATGTTGCGAATAGCTGCTTCACATTCCTTTTGAAAGGGATCGCCGATTAAGCAAACCATGGGGAATGAGATGAGCGAAAACGGGGTAGGACCTACCCCAATTCCATATGACAGAGGGAGGGAAGTTACAGAAGATATGATTGCAGGAAGAGGACGGGGAGAAAATGCTGGCGCAGCAAGAGGAGGGTATGGAGGTGCTAGCGTTGGAAGAGGGCCAGTACCAGGCCATGGAAGAGGTGGTGGTGGTGGTGGTGGCGGCGGAAATCAGATGGGTGGAAATGTGGTAAGTGGTAGAGGTGGACCGGGAGCAGGTGTTGGTCGCGGTGGTCGTGGTGGTACTATAGGCAGAGGTGGTGGCGATTCAATGGGGCGATGGGTGGGACCAACTGTCGGTGGGTCAACGGTTGCGGTCCCCACACCACCACCACCAGCGTCGGCGGGACCAGTGTTTGTGATACCAGGGCGAGGCAGAGGTCGGGGCGAAACAAGGGCACACGCCCCCCAACCTCCCCACGCCAGAGGAGGTGGCGCGAGTTCTAGGTCAGGCGACGCCGGTTCTAGGACTAAGCCTGCGCCGTGGGCAGCACCTGCTCCAGGCAATGTTATGGAGGACGATGGACCACCGGAAGCCGATTTGAGTCATTTGACTGAAGAAGAGAGGGCCCATATCCTAGCTGTTCTGAGCCGAGCAAAGGATCTTCAGGATAAAGATGAAGAGCGAGTGAGGTAAATGGTCCCGAAATCTTTTCTTAAGTTCACTTTCGCCCACACGGAATAGTAAAAGAGTATGATGGTCACCACCATTAACACAATGGATATCAATTGAACAAACTTTCTCGATGTAACAAAATTACAAAAACCACGACGGCAGGTGACATATTGTTCGCTGCAACGTATTCTTTGCCACACAAAATCTCTACCTGTTGCTATCAGTCAACAGCAAAGAGAGTAATGCTGTTGTGGTTATAAAAACAGTAGGTTTAGCGCATCAAAATTCCAGTATGGTGGTTATCATGTTGTCTTAGTGTATCACTTTGTCATTATCTTTTCAATCGGCTGCTTGTTTTTATGATGCTATGTTGCTGTAAATGTTCTTTTATATGACTGTTGAATTCTTATCTTTATCATTCCCGCTGGCTGAATGTTCCAGTCAATATCATTGTGAATCTTTTAGGGTTTTTTTATAGTTGCTTCTGAACCGTAAACAAACACTTAGTCATGAATCATTCATTACAAACAAGCACTAGAACGGAAAGGCATGATATCATAACCGTCTGCCATTGATTGATGCGAAATCTAGCGTTGTCGCGATCCACGGTATATTTGATGTATAATGTTTTTGTCGCGTCAAGGGGACGTGAGTTCTTTATCTCAGGCTCTTTGTCAGTGCAGTGATGTTTATCACAAAGTGTTGATATTCGTATCTTTATAATATATTATATCACTATATTCCTACGTGTTTTCTTGGCAAAGATTATATCTATTTAGTTTTAATTAGTTTTGATAATGCATTCTTTTTTATTGGTTTAGTGCATGTCAAGCAGCAATTTGACGTTCAGCAGCTATCACGCCCTTTTCTGGTCCTAATTGGGCTATCATGTTTTTCTTATCAAACTGTGTAGATATGAGCTGGACAATTAGTTGCCATGTAACAATGAAATTACCTTTTTATGCTTCGTTCTGTATTTTTCTTTGTAGACCTTGTTAATGACATACCCTGGGAACATAATTATATGATGCAAAATCAAATAAGTCGAGGCTTGTGTTTTGTTTTGTTTTCGATGCTCAATACAACGACAATTATTCATGGAGTCATATCATGATGTTCATGGACGCGTGAGTTGGGTGCCATGGCAGTATCAATGCGTATGAGTCACCAAAAGATGAACATGGATTGTGTCGAATTTGGATTGACGAAGATTCATTAATGGACCAACAGGCCAATGACAGTTGTAGTAGCGCGTCATCGAGAGTTAAATCCCCGAGACAACGCTATGGTTACACGCAGTGACAGTGCGAACAAAAATTGTGTCATCATTCTATTATAGTGCTCATGATTAGCGAAAAAATACGTAGAGAATGAAAAGGGCGCAATGTCAAAACACTGGATAACGAGCACTGACATTTTAGGACCTTTCTACTGGAATGGCGTCATCGTGTTTTTGTTTTTCTTAGATTGTTTTTTATCGATACCGATCATTGCATCATCTATGTACAACCAATGGCATTCTCTGTAAGAGTGAATCTGTCGTGCTTTATACACTACTTTTGTTCGAGTCCAAGCGTGTGTGTGTGTGTGTGTGTGAACGATCTTCTGTCAGAAGTGGCCCTTGATGCAGACAAACATTAACATCTCCGTCTATAGTTGATACCACAAGCTGACTTGTTATGAATATGATTAATGGGCATACATGAGTTGTTATGGTGTGGCTTTAAATTCTACGCCTGAGTGATATATATATTTACAGTAGAAATTTCCCGTGATGATTACATTTTGTTTGATCTATACCTTAAAGTAGGGTATTTATCATGTCACAGTTGCACTTTACAAAACGAATGGTTTCTATATGATTATATTTCATAGAGATATATTGAATTGTTATATATATATATATATATATATATATATATATATATATGTATGTATATATAATCATATATACTTTTTATATAAGTATACACGTAATCAAAATATAAACCGATCGGTTCAGTGTACCTGATAGTATACAATGTCGTGATTTCTGCAATCCTACCACGCCCACACAATATTTTGTCACCTGCTTGCACTGTTCAAATCTGTAGAGCCTAATTGACGAAGGGACACCTAGCACACGGGCTTTGCTCGTGTCCTGAATTAACAACAATATATTTGACAGATAAGCCACGCCCCCGAACAGGTACCTGTTCACAATTTGTCTAACGTTGTGGTTGACTCTGACAGAAAATGCATATTGACGCGTAACAGGAGTTTTTGAGTGTGAAAGACACCATCTTCATCCAATCATGGTCGTTTTGAGACGCTTGGAAGAGAAATATATAACGTGACTTTCAGGTCAGACACATTAATCACAGAAGATTAAGAGATTTGGCAGGACTCCTTAATCATTCTCATTGCTGAGCCGTGGCCAACTAATCTAATCTGACTAGATCTTGTGCGCATGAAAGGTATTACAGAATAGATTTTATATGTAAATGTGGTGTTTCTTAAATTTTTTAGAAGGAATCGTATACAATGCAGAATTGATGAACAAGTCATGATCTCGCACGACGAAAACTGTGTCACAGATGATTTTCAAGAGAATTCGGTCATTGAACGTGGGGTGTTTTCTCTCTTCTCAGTCAACCGAGGCACAACATTAAAGTCTCCTCCTCTCATCGTAAGTACAAGTGGCAATGAAATGTCACTTGTACCTCAAAATAGGGACCTTGTTCAAATCTTTGGCTCTTATATCTGCATAAGATGGTGTAACATTATCATCAAAGATTAAAAAGGGAAGGTCAACATCAAGTTGTTAAGAAGATTATACCTCAAGGATGATGGCGGAAGAAGAGCAAGAAGGATAGAGAAGAGATTGAATGGGTTGATGAGAGAGAGGAAAATGGTTGGGGTGGAGTGATGGATTGAAGATGGAGAGATGGGGTATGCAAGGGGAAGAGAGAAAGAGAGAGAGAGAGAGAGAGAGAATGGGGAGGAAGGAGGACAAAATGCTAAAACCGACTTTTATCAGCACTCCCCATGCTCACGCTCTTCTTTCGAGTGGACGCATTTTAGCATCTCAGCCAGGGGAGTTTTTAAACGGTAATGGGTGAATTTGTCACAAGTACCTCTTAATGGATCACCCATAGATGGGGGCCGGCGAATGGCAAATGAGTCCAGCTTAAATCTCCCTTCCTTAAAGTTGGTTTCGGGGGAAAATAAACAGAAAAAATCCCCTTTGGCTTTGTAGATAAGTTGAAATCACAGTAACATTAACAAAACTCAGTTAAATGAGAACCTCCAGGCCCCGGAATTCATGACAATATTTCCATTAACATTGCATTTATCGTTTTTGTTTCACCCTTCCATCTATAATGTAGCCAGTCATTCGCTTGCTGTAAATGTCAAACTGATTCAACATTCCATGATACTCTTACCACTGGTCTTAGTTATCTTGCATGACATCGATATATTCAATGCAGAAAGAACACCCCCAAGAAAAAAAACCCACACATATTATACAAAAAACAAATAACATAACGTCTACTATAGAGTTGGCACTGAGTTTCTGCACTGAAGCAATGTAACAGGTATATACAGTGTCTCTTTGAAATCGTTTGCAAATAAATTCCTGACTTCAGGGGAAGCTACATGCATTATCTTCATGTGCGCCATGTTTGTTACATATAAACATCCATCTCAACATGTCGTTATACCAAAAACACGCGCTGGGAAATTGATGCTCATTCGTCGTGCGATGAATTTGCTCGCCAAAATGAAAGCTCTATGACTTTCACAACTCCATAGTGTCATGATGTACAAGTGACATTTTATGTATAGAATGCAGGTCCCTACTTTAACCAGATATTCTGCATGTTTGATAATGCCTTTTAAATGAATCGTCTAAGTTTGTATTTTTTTTTTCCTAAACGAAGAGAGCATGCACGTGCGAAAAACATGATGAGGCACACTGCCCGTGTAAAGGCACTCTTTAGAGCCGGCTAATGTTTCACCTTTAATGATCAGCCATTCATATCTTATGCATTCGGTATGACTCACTGTTGAGCGGCCAAGGTCTTGTTATTTAAACCCGTAATGAACGAAATTCGCACACCGCACAGCAATCTCACCGCCCAAGGTGAATGAATCGCGATGACGAGCGTTTTGACTCTAAATCAAACACAAAGATTACCGGAGAATAGTTCGATATGGGAGTTTTCTTAGATTGCTTCTTATTTTTTGTAGACTATAATTGCGTGCTGATTATAACAATCAAAGTAATCTACACACACGACTGACTATTTCACATCACTTTGGAAACTTGCCTTTACGAAATGATATTGCTGATAGCAAACATTTTCTCTACCCATTTCATTCTCTCCCTCTTAGTCTTTTCTTCATCTCCGATATCTATATGTTCGCTTCTCACTTTTCGTCTTTATCTTCCACGACTATGTTTCCCCTCTCTTGCTCTCTGTTTGTTTGTTGTTGTTTGTTTGTTTGTTTGGTTGGGGTTTTTTTTTTTTGGGGGGGGGGGAGGTTGGTTTTGTTTTAGCCACGTTGATCTCTTTCTTCTTAACTCTTCCTCCTCTTCGTCCCTCTGTTCTTTTCAAAATCCTTAATCATAAAACCTTAAATCTTTATCGTCTGAAAAGACTGAATTCATTCATTCAGCCTCTGAATTCACGTGGATTATGCTGAAGTATACACCTTGAACACATCACAGGTGGGTTGCTTATGAATAGGCGTATAATTGATATCATGTAAGATATTGATATCGATATTCTAGAAGCAGTTTCAAAGATGATTCCCCGGTTTAACTTCTTAGTGATTCCCCTCATTTGATGTTATATAATATGATATAATAATAAAATAATATTAATAACAATAATAATATTAATAATAATAACAATAATAATGATGAGAAATGAAAATAAGATAGGTATAACAACAATGATAAGAAAAATAATTCAGCCCGTATTGAAAGTGTCAGGGACTATATACATGTAAGGCAACGTCTTCAACACTATATAGCATGCTCTTTCTGTCAAAATTCCTACAGCAGTTTTTCCAGGAACCCATTTTTTAAGCTGAGTCAAGAGTCAAGAAGGGCATATCAGTTGTCCAAGATTTTACGCAGCAGGTTGGAGTCGAACTCGGGACCCTCCCAGTGAGTCGAGAAGAGCATCTCAGTTGTCCAAGATTGTACACAGTGAGTTGGAGTTGAATTCGGGACCCTCTCAGTGAGTCAAGTAAAGCATCTCAGTTGTCCAAGATTTTACGCAGCGGGGTGGAGTCGAAGTCGGGACCCTCCCAGTAAGTCATAAGAAGTGCATCTCACTTGTCCAAGAATGTAGCCAGCTTGTTGGAGTCGCACTTGGGACCTTTCCTAGTGAGTCAAGTAGGGTATCTCAGTTGTGCAAGAATGTATGTGTATAGGCAGCGAGTTGGAGTCGAACTTGGGACCCTCACAGTGAGTCAAATAAGGCATCTCAGTTGTCCAAGATTTCACGCAGCGGGGTGTCGAACTCGGGACCCTCCCAGTGAGTCCTGTAGGGCATTTCAGTTGTTCAAGATTGTGTGCAAGAGTTGAACTCGGGTCCCATAGTGAGTCAAGTCGGGCATCCCAGTTGTCCAAGATTGTACCCGGCGGGTTGGAGTCGAACTCGGGACCCTCCTAGTGAGTCGAATAGGGCATCTCAGTTGTCCAAGATCGTTCGCAGCGGGTAAGAGTCGAACTCTGGACCCTCCTAGTGAGTCAAGTGGGGCATCTCAGTTGTCCAAGATTTTACGCAGGGGGGTGGAGTCGAACTAGGGATCCTCCCAGTGAGTCAAGTTGGGCGTCTCAGTTGTCCAAGAAAGTAGGCAGCTGGTTGGAGTCGAACTCTGGACCCTCCAAGTGAGTCAAGTGGGGCATCTCAGTTGTCCAAGATTGTACACATTGAGTTGGAGTCGAACTCGGGACCCTCTTAGTGGGTCAAGTAGGGCATCTCAGTTGTCCAAGATTTTACGCATCGGGATGGAGTTGAACTCGGGACCCTCCTAGTGAGTCAAGTCGGGCATCTCAGTTGTCCAAGGATGTACGCAGCTGGATGGAGTCGAACTCAGGACCCTCCCAGTGAGTCAAGTCGGCATTCTCATTTGTCCAAGAATGTACGCAGCGGGTTATATGGAGTCGAATTCA
The DNA here is from genome assembly GCF_040938485.1 of Diadema antillarum. NCBI lineage: Eukaryota > Metazoa > Echinodermata > Echinoidea > Diadematoida > Diadematidae > Diadema > Diadema antillarum. Next base: position 614,360 of record NW_027272168.1, on the reverse strand, counting down.
GGACCCTACTAGTGAGTCAAGTTGGGCATGTCAGTTGTCCAAGAATGTACGCAGCGGGTTGGAGTCGCACTCTGGACCCTACTTACCACTAGTGAGTCAAGTCGAGCATCTCAGTTGTCCAAGATTGTACGCAGCGGGATGGAGTCGAACTCAGGACCCTCCCAGTGAGTCAAGTTGGGCATCTCAGTTGGTTGTCCAAGGATGTACGCATCGGGTTGGAGTCGAACTCACGACCCTCCCAGTGATTCAAGTAGGGCATCTCAGTTGTCCAAGATTGTACGCAGCGGGTTTGGAGTCGAACTCAGGACCCTCCCATGTGAGTCAAGTGGGGCATCTCAGTTGTCCAAGGTTGTACACAGTGGATTGGAATCAAACTCAGGACCCTCCTAGTGAATCAAGTTGGGCATCTCATTTTGTCCAAGAATGTACGCAGCGGGTTGGGATCGAACTCGGGTCCCTAGTAGCGAGTTAAGTGGGGCATCTCAGTTGTCTGAGATTGTACGAAGGGGGTTGGAGTCGAACTCAGGACCCTCCCATTCATGAACTTAGTGCTGTATCAGTGCTAACGATTTCGGACAAGATGTTTGTACTCACAATGCCCCTCTCGACCCAGGTGTAAAAATAGGTACCTGACTGCGATATAGAGTACTAAAAATGGCAGGGCCCTCTGGTAGAACACTGCCAACACAGATCTGGGTAAAGAAGAGCATACTGTTATTATCATTATTTTTTGTTGCTGTTATTTGTATTGTCGTCTTATTATTATTATTATTAGGCCCTACAAATATTACCATTACTATCATTGTTATCATTATCATTATTGTTGTTGTTGTCGTCGTCATGTCATTATTACAATTATTATATTATGATTATCCCACTGTATAGCTCTCACAGAGATAAAACGCAAGTTCAGCATGCAGAGTGTGATTCCAGATTGAACGACTAAGATTACTTGTAATGTTGAATTCTATCTCCTAAAACTGTATGACCATCTGATTACTTGTTTTAATAAGGTAACTACTGAAACTTAACCGTAGCACTATTTTCCGGAATAAACAACTGGTGGATATGATTGAATCGCACTGGCGTTTTATAAAATTGATTTTATGGCTTGTAACAAAGTGCATCTGGTCGATAATGGTGAAAGTCGACTTACAGCAGCGTACCAATTAACAAGCACTCCATTCTCGTAACCATGGATGAAATTGCTGGTGACGTCATTCTTTTCAGAATTCATGAGCTTAGCAAATCATAATTTTGCCATTAAAACTTGATGGAATGTTTGACTGACCTTGTTGAACTATTGATAGTGAACTTCTAGTTACGAATTCAGGAGTTACTGACTTCAGCATAATCAGCGATAACACCGTACTCATCTTTTCGATTCACAAAACATAATATACTTGAGAAATACTTGATGTGGGTGGGGAGGGATGTGGAGGGTCGAGTCAATCTTACAGTACGCTCGAGAGGGGAGTTAATATCATGATGTTGGCAGACTCGGGTCGATATCTGATAGAATTAGCCTTCATCTCCATGCGATGATAGGGGATTGGTCGAAGCGTGATCTGTATTGAGCAGGTGGCTTTGGCAAACAATATTTCTCGTGAGTAATACGCCTACTTTTCACGCATAGGGATTCTCTCAGAGAAAACCTACTAATTATTCTCGTCTCGTCCTTTCATGGGTGTGTATCATGATTGTGTGTAGGTGTATTTGTGTGGTTACGGGTATGTGTGTGCGTTTGCTTGCAGCCGGAGATGGGTTGTGTGTGACTCTCACTAGTAAATGTAGAAAACATATTGATTTCGGAATCTGCGGGGATGAATATTCTGCCATCGATCGAGCGAGACTGGCCTGGCACGCGTGGTGCATTATGGGTCAAAGTGGGCAGAGCGTGGAAAACCCTGCCTCGACGCCCGAGAAATTCGCCACTTCAAATGTCACTCAATATGGACTCAACACCGTCGAGTGACTGCACTGAAATATCTTGCATGTCAAAGTGTGGGTAAGAATATTACTTCAACATGAATGTCACGCTGGATATTTGATGCCAGGATATACAATGGGCTGTGAACGCTACGAGTAGCTACGAGCTTCTACGAGCTACTGATGGTGTGATTTGTTCTAAGAATTTAAAATGTTCTCGAAGAAGAGCGACCTGTTTGGAGATAAGGCGAATACCTTTCCATGGTTAGTCTGATTGTTCGTCAAGATTGTTGGTGTTTCCACATTATTCGTGCGCCTTCTGAGGTGGGGGCATGGCCTTAGTACCAGTTCTGTTGATCTTACAAACACTGACAAATAACATGATTCCGTACACATAACGTCACATCTATGTACGACAACTGCATGCGTGCCATTATTTACGAGGCTGACACTCGTGCTGCAGTGTATATGGGGAAGTTTTTCTTTTTTTAGTGTCCTTCGCAATTCCTGCTTGACAAAAAATATTAAAAAGGGAATCTTACTCGAGGAACCAGACCGATACCTTCCTGTTTTTGTGAAACGGATGAGAAGGAAATCACAATCTGTAGCATGATAATGACTTTCAATACTTTCTAATTAGTATGCTTTCAATGGCTGAATAACAAACGTCGAGCATCCCCTCACCACATTGAATTTGAATAATGTGAGTGACGTCATAATACTTTAACGACCGATTCAAAATATAATGTGTTATTGTGCCGTCATCAGGCAAACTCACAAGTGCATGCGCGCACACACCCTCAAAAGCACGAGCATACTCATTCCTATAGGCGCATATACACCTACTCAAGTAAATCTCGCTCGATTTGTTTTCATTTTTCTACAATCGAAACCAAAAACAACAACAACTACAACAGCAACAACAACAACTACAACAGCAACAACAACAACAACCACACACAGACTTGGGTGATTTATTACTGTCATGGCACATGCCATGCAGTTCATGGCATTATAGATACTATAGAAAGACAGCGGATAAAATTGTCTCATCTACAGATAAACAGAATCAAGTATCCTATAAAGTCGGCATTGGGAGATATTGTAGTATGGATTTACTAGTGATTTGTTATTTGAGTTGTTAGTGATCTGAAATTTAATGACTGACAGAGATAGAGAAACACGTACACACAGCGCACAAAAATGTTACAGTGTGAAAATCATACCCAAAATATGCACCTCACCCAGTAGATACCATCCCTTGTACTATCCATGGAATTGAAACAAATATAACTTAGCTAATCAATCACCATCCTCAAGGAACATCCGCAGACATGCTTATTCACGTAGTGTCATGGGTGTCAAAGTGAGCGCATTGATAATAAGGTACAAAGCGAAGCAGAATTATTAGTACAGTGCTATCATTATTGCAATCACCTCTTGGTGTTTTCAAACAGTAATTACTTACGGGAATACATCTTCATCGAGATGGAGGGTATACTTCTGCGTGATTTTATTGTCTACCCCCTTCTAAACGAGCATCGTTTCATTGTAGTGCTGGGACCATGCTCTCCAATCTCCCAGCGGGGACTGAGCTTTGAGATGAAGAATGGGTGAGAGGGAAAGATTGAGAGAAAGGAGGAGGAGAAAGAGATGAAGGCAATTTTCCTGACTTCTGTAGCCAAGAATAGCGTCGAGGTCATCAAAACAGGAGAGATGAACTAATTTAAACTCTCCGCTTCACTGACAACCGCGCTGGTATTTTAAAGAGAGGGAGAGAGAGAGAAACGAGAAAAAGAGAATGCAATTTATTCTAGCGCTCCACTAGGTACCACACAAGGGATGCAAGGAAAATTAAAGCGATTTCGCCCCTGATGTTTCCTGTTATCTTTATCTCTGAGCCATGCCCTCCCCTTTTTCCTCGGGGAATGTGTTTATACGGCACTGCTATGGGGTCTAAATCATAGTTAGCTAAACAGAAAATGGCGGGACGGGCGGATCCAATCTCCTAAGCGAATTATGTCTCTGCATGGTTCTCTCTTCGCCACGCACCTAATCGAACACGCACAGGCTGGCGTTCGGGGCATCCCAATAAAGCGTGAGATTTACGGGATGTTTAGCAGCTAGGTGATAAACACTGCGTTGATGTCCTTCCTTGGACAAACTCAGAACAGTTATCGTCTTCTCTCGATGAAGATGCATCTTCGCTATGTACCTCTCTTCCAGTTGTTACTTCATCACGCAACCAATACATATAGGCACTGCCAAAACGAATACTGCTATTAGTTCGCTTGAGTTGACAGTCCTCATGCTGTCATTGTGTTTATGACTACAAATATATAGCTAAAAGGAGTTTGATGACACATTCTATCTTTAGAGTTCATCATAATGCTAAATCGAGCAAGTCCTTGAACAAACAGTCAACGCTCGATTGTGCTGTGTGTCATACAGATGCTCCCCTCTGCAACCTCGGAGTCCCTTCCTGCGGCCATGCACATCTGAAACGGAAGGAGCGTGCTGCATCGATTTTTGTCCCACTTACATTAATGGCCTTGTGCCCCATCGATACGTATTTGCGCTTCTCTGCATAGTATATGTGATTATATACGTGCATACATGTGTGTTTGTGAGTATATAAACACACACACACACACACACACACACACACACACACATATATATATATATATATATATATATATATATATATATATATATGTTTATCATGGATGCGTTTGAATAGCTAATACGACCCTGAACTGTAGTGCTTGGCGTGTTAGGAAAAATGCAATTTGATTTCACAGGTGATTAAAACATTAATGATTTTTTTTTCCAAAGCCGATTATATTAGACCAAAGTTTATGCAAAGTCTCCAACATTAGATATGTGTTTCTAATCATTTTACTCGCTCTCAGATTATTTTTCATAAATTGGCTCTGTTTATGTCTTTATCACGAATTTTTATATCTTTACACTATATACATAGTATAACTCATACATCTTGAACATAACTTCACATCTTCTGAAGACAACGCGCAAGCACACGTTATGCACAAGTATATACAGTGATATTGCAATGTACAATCACTTCACTTCACAAGTGATTAAAACATTAATGATTTTTTTTCCAAAGCCGATTATATTAGACCAAAGTTTATGCAAAGTCTCCAACATTAAATATGTGTTTATATTCATTTTACTCGCTCTTAGATTATTTTTCATAAATTGGCTCTGTTTATGTCTTTATCACGAATTTTTATATCTTTACACTATATACATAGTATAACTCATACATCTTGAACATAACTTCACATCTTCTGAAGACAACGCGCAAGCACACGTTATGCACAAGTATATACAGTGATATTGCAATGTACAATCACTTCACTTCACAAGTGATTAAAACATTAATGATTTTTTTTCCAAAGCCGATTATATTAGACCAAAGTTTATGCAAAGTCTCCAACATTAAATATGTGTTTATAATCATTTTACTCGCTCTTAGATTATTTTTCATAAATTGGCTCTGTTTATGTCTTTATCACGAATTTTTTATATCTTTACACTATATACATAGTATAACCCATACATCTTGAACATGACTTCACATCTTCTGAAGACAACGCGCAAGCACACGTTATGCACAAGTATATACAGTGATATTGCAATGTACAATCACTTCACGCCTTTTTATTCCTTTCTGAAATATTCGTGATGGCTGAGTTCCGAGTTTAATTCAGCTTACAATGATGGCAGTCTATTACGTCATTCCCATTGAAATATGCATGCTAGTGTATAACATTTGTATGAGGACGAATGTAAATTGTTTTCTTTCAGCATAGGTTGTAATTTAATGTTAAATGAAATAAAATCAAACCGGAGTGATCACAAATAATGTTCCTTTTTGTTTGGTCTGACGTTGAATACTTATACGTGTAGGGATTTGTCCAGGGTGTTTGTTCGGGTTAGCAGGTTTCCGTATCTTAGTTTCTTTTGTTATTAGATCCCTTTTTTTATGTGTAACAGTATATAAGTCATCTGATCATACTATGATTAATTTGTCCTATTACGTGTAGGAGGAATGCACCCTACAAGCACTGCTTTTTAGCATTCCTCCCCATTTCCAGCATTTCCCCCATACTTAGTTTCTGTAAACCTATGTTTCATTATGTATTGTGATGTAATTTATGTGTTCCATTTCTATAAAATACTAAAAGGTTTCTGTTGCAAATGGAAAAAAAAATGAGTGAATGAATGAATGAATATCTAACAGTTTGTCATGTTATTGATATAAACCGCAAATATCAGGGACAAGATGCACTATAAACACAAAATGGCATTTGAAAAAAAAAAGTTTAACTTTTGTACCAAAGTTATAAAGCAGTTTTAAGCGTTCTTGTTCAAAGATCGCTACATTAGATTTCACACTTGAGAATCATAGTTTACTTCAGTGGGTGCAAAAGGTCTATTTGAGTTGTGTTTATTTAGACCAAAATTACGCGACATTCACATACATCGAATAGTGTGATGTTAAAGTTATGATTGTAATCATGTATGACGTGGATATCATGTTAAGACTGCAGCTGAAATGTCACAATTTCATGATGGTTTTTATATCGTGACATATTTCGTTATAAAATTGTGATTGCAACCACGTTATATGATAATGTTCTTGATAAGTTGGTTTCGTTCTCTCAATACACAGAATACTTCATTAATATCTAGGCTTCTGATGACTATCAGTGGCATTGGGCAAATATTAATTTCAATTCAACTTTAATTTCCAATTTATACATGAAATACAATACGTAAATATGAGCTTTTATCAAAATTTATATATTAAACAGTGAAAGCATTGAAGGAACAAATCAAGATTATGAAAAAAGAATAAAGTATAGAAAAACATACAAGCTATATAGGTACATTAATAGAGAACATAATTTCATTATCAAAGTTCTGTGTGTGTAAATGATCAGAGAATGGTACCTGTGCGTAAAACGCCAACTTACTTTAACCATAAATACCAAGAATACAAATACAAGAGAATGACTCATATTCATAATACAAAAAAACGAAAAACCTTATCAATTTAATACCTACTGATTAACATTTCTTTTTTATATTGTATTTTTTGATATTATCAGATTGTGTATGAAATTTACTCAAATCTAAGATATTCCAAAAGGCGGGAACAGATGACGTAATGGGTAATTAGATGCGTCAGTTAAACAAGTACACTGATAAAATAATTAGACGATCTCATATGATAGTGTATATACGTGCATCAGAATTTAAAGGAAACATATGAATAAGGTGACAAAGTTTGAGCGTAACAACATTTCATGGAAAAACATTATTTTCACTTCATTAAAGTTTTGAAATTTGTGGGTGTGTAATGATTTAAACAGTAAGATGTCAATATTCTTATAATCTTATTTTGTGCATATTCGAATTGCTTTCTTTTGGAGTATAAGAAAAACTTTTGAATTTGGCAAGATTAGGTATTTCCCCAGACAGAATTACAGAAAGATAAAGCAGATGAAACATGACCATTATAAAGAGCTGACAAAATATAAATGGGCAAATCATATCAGCCGATTTAGGATTCAAATAAACCGAGAGATTCTTGTACAACAGAATCAATACGGTCATTCCAACTCAACTTACCATTTAATACAATTCCTAAACAATTTACAAATTCATCAAATTTCAAACGTATTCAACCAATTTTCAAAATCGTATCATCAGTATTACAATGTATAATGCACACCTCCCCTTTTGAAATATCGTACACCTTGTGTTTTACTTAAATTCAAAGAGACTTTATTTTGTATGAAAATTCAATCAAAATATATCAGTATGAGAGGTTAGAAGCTTATAAGTATCAAGTGCATGTAAAATAAGATGAAATTCGTGGCAAGAGTTTAAAAACCACGAAGGGTCAAGAGTGGATCCTTTAGAAACACCGAAGTCAGTGTTCTTTAAAGAAGAATTGAATGAAATCATAAACAGCAAATTGTTTTCTAAGTGTCTATACCGAATAGATATAATCTGAACCAGTTAAAACATACATCTCTCACACCGTAATTTTGCAGCTTTTGAAATAAAATTTCATGCGAAAGGCAGCTCCCAATGGGCTGCCACGTGTTCAAGCAACCGCTTATATAGTGACAGGTCTTCTATAGTGCATAATTTCTTAGATAAATTTTTGCTGATTTGGTGATATATTATATTTTCAATGCAATTCATTTATAGATTTATTTACTTTCTTCGAATCGTGTACGTTGTTTATTGACGTTTTATGCTATATTGCTGAAAAGAAATTTGATTTTGTATACAATTACGTTGAAGAAAATAAGGCCAAACTCAAACTCAAATCAAATCAATGTATATGACGAAGTGTTGTAAGCTCTTAAATGCAATTACAGACGGTTACAAATACTGTATGCGAGTTTAAACGTATGGTCAGTCTTCAGATGCACAAGGACCTTCAGCACGTGATTGATAAGCGTTTTCCGCGCGCGCAGCACTATGCACAACAGTGCACACGACATATTATATACCACACGCCAATCCGTGCGTGCAAAAAAGGGTTACGCAAAAGGACCTGTGCGAACGATCTTCGTGCATCTGTGTTGACGATACCAATTACCTGCTTGCCAGATCATATTTGATCTAGTAATCGTCATGATTGAGAGTCTACATTAACTTGTGCCGTGAGGGAAGGCCCCACGATCATTTTTTTCCTTTTGAAAGAAAATTTGCAAGGGGAAAAATTCATAATCATGAAGAACAGAAAGACACTTTAAGGGAAGAACTACGGACTATACTCTAAAAAATGATATGGTAAATCAACATTTTAACTGTTGACACTCCCACAAAATGTTTAATTCAACACTAAAAATGTTGAACTACCATTTCAGACATGGAAAATCAAACATTTTGAGGGCTGGATTTAACATTTTAACACGGTTGAAGGAGTGACAATATTTAAAATGTTGATTTACCATTTCACTTTTGAGAGTGTACCAAGGCAAAGCAAACTAACGAGTGGGATATGCACATAATTTACCATTGGGTAAATTTCTGGTGTCCTTCAAAAATGCTTCTATTCTTTTTATGCATTTTCATTTTGATTTAGGGAGCGCACATCCATCAATACAATTTAACAGTTATGTGTCTCGAGCATTTTTGTCTCGATGATAATTACATCACATTTCTCTGTAAAATGCATGTTGATTGTTATCATTGTTGCCATGCTTAACTGTCAAGAAAGTGCTATCGTTATTTTGGTGTGGTCATCTTCACTGTATCATTGTTATAACTCAGATTACGCTTGTTTACGATGAAAGTTGAGCGACAGTATAGCAAGGTAATCATTATAGTCCGCAAAATGGATAAAATAATTACAATGGTGATAGTAACAGTAATATTAATAACGATAATGATATTGTTACTATTATTATTTTTATTATTATCATTATCATTATTATAATTATTATTATTGTTATTATATTATCATGATCTTTATTATTATAACGTCATCAATGACAACTATGATTAAGGAAGTAGTTGTCGCTTGTGAAACCCACATTTTATCAACTAACAGATGTTCCAACAAATTGTTGTTGTTTAAAGTGATAATTCGTGTTCCTATCATAGACATAAAAATTTCGAATCAAACAAGTTAATTGCACTTATTTTAAACCTTTCATGCCTGATTTTCATATGAAGATATAGTATGCGCCCTTTATTTGTCTATCCTCATTTATCCATGACTTCTGTTTGTTTGTTTGTTTGTTTGTTTGTTTGTTTGTTTGTTTTAGGGCAGGGGCTTTCACATTATGTGGGTAGGGTATGAGATTAGGGTATGAAGGCAGGTATCGATTAATGCTATGTCTACTGTTATGATTTCATTTCCATTTTATTTCATTTCATTTGTCTTCCATATCCAAAATAGTATACTAAATATCTCCATCTGTGTAAAACATATATCATCGTCTTCTAGACTCTTAAAATTTTAATATGGATAAGATTTGCAGAAATTTCAAACAATATGTCGTTTGTGCAGTCAAATTCTAAAACTGTTATCATATAAAATCTATAGACATTAGGCTGTTGTTATATTTACCGCTGTTTACGATTTAGAAATTCTTAAACCTAGACAAACAACTGAGCACTACATGACGAGCGCCGCTTATAGAATCAGAAGTCTTCCAAAATGGCCGCTGTTGAGGAGGACATGCAAACCATGAAACTGAAACCTCTCTCGGTAGTCACGACTTACTATACCGCGTAATGGTATGTATAATAATAGCTGACAATGAAGTATTTCTTTGCACCTTCCATCGCGTAAAAGAGAACTCCCATCGGAGGCCAAGCTCGTGACTGCACCCCACGTGTTGGAGGGGAGCGGGGGAAGGGGGAGAAGTGTGTGCTTGAACCGATCTTTGCAGCTTGCCACTTCCCGTCTTTGATCGGGGGTGCGCTTCCGATACTCGTTCGTGAGATAATATTCAGGGTCCCTTTACACCAAACACCCCCACCCCCTCCTCCATCTCCATTTTCTAGTCTACTTCTCTAAGCCCTGAGATCAGAAGACACCGCCATGTAGAAATGCACAAGGAACTTTCACATTGTGGATAAGAATCGAAGAGCTGCTATCTAGGGCTGTTGTTGTTTTTTCATCCAAAATAGAAAAAAAAAATACATGTTTTTTTAAACAAATTATTCATTGTAAAATGTCATTGATTGACAAATTGCCCTGTACATCGGCGTAAATAATCGCCGATTAATCAGTGTTTTAGCAGGATATATAATAGCCATAATCAGTCACAATCAGTTGCATTAAAAACATCTCGAAGCAAAAATTCATTGAATTGAATTTATATATTCTTAACACGATCAAGTACCTCATTTCGAACCCTCCATTATTTCTACAATCTCATATTTCCCTACATTTTTTTTTTCATTTACTTGTGCGTTTTTGTTTCTGGTTTTTTGTTTTGTTTAATGATCTGCAAGCTCTGGTAGCTCTTTATTCTAGAACATATGTAATGCACAGAATGTCAAATTTTCTCCCCAGTGAATTCACATTTAAAAACAGAACTCATGCAAACATCGATTTGAAATCTAGTCATTTGAGATCCATTTCGGTCATTCATTCATTTCATCATCTTTGAGGTGCATTTTAATGTACAGTGTTAAGTCAGAATTAGAAGGATGTAAAGTTACGTTATATAGATCCGGGTGATAAATAAGAAGGAAATGGAATTTTAAAGGTCCGACGTGTTTACGAAACAGTTTATCATTAGTTTATATAGTTACCACAATCATTATACGAATTAGTTGATGTTGAATAGGTGATCAATTCATACTATGGTTTCACAACATTACTCGCGACTTGACCTACAAACATACAAGACCGATTCACTAAAGATGTTGGGTGTTTTGTTTTTTTTGCAATTTGCTGTGTCGTGACAACCTAACAGTGGTGATTTTAGGAAGGATTGGAGGCAAAAACATGAATTTGTGTGATATTTCTGTACACAAAGCGATAGGAGGCTTTTGAGTTGATGACGTCATCACATCATGTAATCTATGTATAGATGTGAATGCGTCTGCTATATCACTTTTCCGTCATAATATGCCAGAAATCATACTGTAAACGCGCTTTTGATTGGAATTCTATCATTTGTTAGTCCGATATTCATTGACGTCAAGGTGAATTTGCACCCCAAGTCTGTATAATTTCAGCGAGCGTAAGACGTTTTTGTCATTGCTCTTCATAAACGGAAATCTAGGAAGTCCCTTAACTATGTTGGCACCACCGTTGACTTGCTTACGACACAGTCACAATGGCATTTAGGGATGATGAGACTGACAGGGTTAAAGAGAGGTATGTAGTCACCTATACATAGCTAGGCCATCATTAAAGGCGTTGCTGTTATTCGCGGATGCGCCAATATGACTTTTTGACTTGCAATTAATAACAACCCAAAAATATATGTTTTGAACGTATAAACATGTCGTTCACGAATGTCCTTCACGAATGAAGAAGTAAAGTTTGCATCAATCGCGTTTACTATACTGCTTTGCATATATTCGATGAAACAATAATAAGCATAAACATGCTATGGCTATGTGAGGTTATGAGCTCTTCCTAGACACATGCAGTGTGGCGTCTACACCAACTTCGTCGAGGTCGAGTGCGTATCCACGTGAGGAGAGGTATACCTTCTGGTGGCGGTCTGCCTCACCGCAGACTATACCGGAGATCCCCAACCAACCATTCTGGCACCCTTTAGGGCACTTCCATGCATTATTCAGGGCACCATTACGCATTCTGCATGAACCGATCTCTTTCCCTATACCATTTAACGTTAACTTTACGACAGAATCGTGCGCTCCAGTCCCCTCGAAATTCGTCACCTTTCCCAAAGATGTAAACGACACACTCCAGTCTTGAACATGCATATAATATGACCGAGAAGAAGCCAGGCAAGAAAGAGGCAGAAAGAGGGGTGAAAGGGAAGGAGAGATAGAGAGGGGGAGAGAAGGGGAGAGGAGAGTCATTTGGCTTTCTTTATTAAGTACTGGTATGTGTATCTCTCATGTTCGAGGTATGGAGTTTCACCGTCGGCGCAATCAACGCCCTCTTATATAAATTACAGGACGGCAAGCCTAGATGGCTTCTGCAGACGACAGGACCGAATTACCGCGCAGACACGGTACCAAAATGCTACCTCGCACAGATTCACTTTGCTCGGCATGATATAACACCACAGGAACGGTATATTATGATCATGCATGCTTGCAGCCATATAGAGCTAGTGGCAAGTCCAACGTGTGGTGGACGAAGCCCTGTAATCACTAGGAACTGCGTTTCACTTCATTGGGAATAATTTGATTCGAGGTGGACCCATTCGGCTGACAGCGTGGTAGGAGAACGCGAAGAACAGACCACCCGGTATAGTTTTGGGAGCTAAATCGTGCTACATGAGAGGAGAATACCTGCCGAGTCTATGCTGTCTTTTTATTACTGCAGACGACACCGTAAACCAGCGTAGGTAAAGATTTCATATCTAACGCAGACGATACAGGTTGTTATTGCATCCCTTTTAGCACACATGGACCATAAAAAAAGTTATGTGTCATATAACTCAGCACTTTTCCCCCCCCCCCCCGAGACTCGTGCTTGCTTTAATATCTGCATCCTCACCCACAGGGTAATGGCCATGTGCATTATAGGTATCCTATGCATATATCCATGTGTATATGTATCTTTTATATATATATATATATATATATATATATATATATATATATATATGTATATGTATCTATATATGTATATGTATCTTATATATATACATATATATATACACACATATATATACATATATATATATGTATATTTATATGTATCTTATATATACAACTGTATATATATATATATATATATATACATTATGTAAAATGTGTGCGCGTGTTTGTGTCTGTAGGCAGCTGCAGTGTGTGTTTACTCTGTAAAGGAACTGTGGAATATCTCAGTGCACATGCACAACATTTTACAACACGATTTGTCACAGTATATTTGATTCATTACAAGAGACGCCGCTTCGGTATGTCATATCACCGGTATGTGGTGGACTGGTAATTTATGATTCGAACGCTGAGAGTATACCAGTGTTAGAGATGTACGGGTAGATAGCCATCAGACCCGCCATTGGTGAAGATTCGTATAGAAATCAATTCCGAGTACTTTAATGAATTCTCCGAGAAAGTAAACAAAATCATAAATTCCCCATTCCTCATGTCGATGGAATGTTTCGCACCTCTCAAACATGCATGATAATTAATGACGTGTTTCAATTATTATTTTGTTGACATCATTCCACTCCGTCCTTGTTGACAGCAGTATCTGCAAAATTTTACATGGTGTTATTGATTTCAAGCTTGACACCAAAGCACCTGCTTCGTCACAGATGGTGCAGGAACACACCTCAGCAGAGATGGCCATTAAGATTTTACCATGTATGGCATTACAGTATAAGGCACTAAAAGCACAGCTTTAACTGCTACTTCAGCATTCTGGTATACTCTATGTGGATGATGTTTTTTCCCCTTCTCTTTCTCCAGAATTCTTGAGGACGAGTTCACGAAATATACCAAAGATATCAAGAGGCGTGCCTCGGACGCATCCAGCACAGCCGACGGCGCCCCGAAGAATCTGTGCCCCGTCTGCAACCGGACGGAACTGGACGAATCGGCCATCCCCGGCTCGGCGCAGGAAGGTTTGGAGTGCCAGGACTGCGAAAGACCCGTGTGCCTCCAGTGTGGTTTCTATACACCGAGTATCGCTTCACAGGTGAGATTTCATCACTTTGACCTTTTCATCCCTTTGTATGTGTGTGAATATGCGTGTGTGTGTGTGTGTGTGTGTGTGTGTGTGTGTGTGTGTGTGTGTGTGTGGGTCCCATTAGGGGAGGAAGGGGGATGGGTGTCATGCCGTGTTGTTTGTGACTTTCGCGTGTACGATTGTCCCCGCTGGTTGTATACAAGTAGGTGACATATCTTTTATGTAAAACTACTCCAGTTGGCACCATCAAGCGCAGGCGTAAAGAAAACGACATGTCGCATACGCTCTTACAACTGCCCTGGCAAAAGAAAAAAAAATACATCAGAACATCGCCGATTACGTGTTTGTCCGTTTATTCATAACTTGTTTGTTCATAACTTTGGTTAGATCTTCCCATATACCCATTTCTGTGTTCTTTCACTGCTGACGTTCAGATAACAAAGATAATGTCTGTGCGGTCGATCCCTGTCCTATGGATTCGTGACATCAGGCCTATTCCTTCAATTTTCAATGATAGTAAAAAACACTGGATGTTTTGTCTTGAAATAGGTCTCGTTTATACCAAATCAATGATAGATTTTCCATTGTGAACAGTAATAATCCAGCAAAACCTTGGTCGGATCCATCTGTAACGGCTGTGTCCTTTTTGTGATGTTGCTAAATTGGTTTTCTTTCGGAGTACCCGGGATTAATGTGTCCTTTATACTTGGTACTATTTATTGGCCAGTTATAATTTATTATAAGGGGAAAACGAAAAAAAAAACACACACGTTAAAGTAAGCTTTTAGGGCGTTAAGAATAACATCTTTTGGCGTTTGAAAATGACAGCTGTTATTTTTTAGTTCTCTTTCTGTAAACAAAAATTGTTCATGCCATTACCGAAGTTACCCATCATTATGATAAGTGACTTGTTGATTTGGTTTCGTTTCATTCATAATTCATCGGCGTTGGTGGTATCGACTTTGCGGTCCACGATATCCATGAGCCTATTAAGCGGTGACATTATCAGAGATTTTCTAGGACAACACGTACAGCGAATAGGAGCCTCTGAAATCTGACGATTTGTGGACGGTTGGTTATCTTTGATCTACTGCATGCGAACGCCGCATTTAACAGCTAGAGTAACATTATGAGTGTGTCTTCTACAATTCTACCTTGTCATTGCTGCAGAACTCCATGACATTCATTCATTGCAGCTGCCTGCAGTGATGATAGCGCTAGCACAATAATGGGGGATTTCCAAGCCTCTTTACCTTAAACCATGGAGCTGATGTAGAGCTTCGCCGTTAAACTATGAGATTTAAGGGCAAAAACCATCAACAAGTTTCTTGCTACACACACATGCTAATCGTTTTTAAAGGTCAGTGTGCAAGGTCTTAATGTCACACACAAACTAACAGAGTCTCAGCATATTGGAGAAGTGGAAATTTTATCTTAGACGAGAAGAGTTAGAGAGAGAATGAGAAAGGATGAGAAGGAGGAGGAGGATCTGAGGAGGAGGAGGAGGAGGAATGAAGACTAAAACCCACGACCTGTTTGTTCGCCTTGAGGCTACTTGTGTCCTCATGTAGCGCCTCATTCTTTCATCTCAGGAAACACCAACCTCGCCTCGACGTCCGCACATGCGCACACTTTTTAATGCACAAACAGGACCCGTGTATACATGCAAGCAGTTGCAGCATGCTTGCCGAACTTACTGAACTGAATGTCAGTGTATTACGAAGCTGACGGTGATATGTATGTTGCTCGCGCGATGACTTTACCTTAAAGGTTGTATATCCCTCTTGCAAATGCCACGAAAAGTTGCGTGGTCGAAGAATAATGTCACCAAATATCGTGTCTGAAATCTCACTGTAATACACCTTGGATTTTTTTTTTTTATGAAAATATAAAAAAAACTAAGGCATTGTCACTAAAGAATATACGCTCCCCCCCCCCCCCCCCCCCCGTACCGAGAATAACGATTGGAATTTTTCTGTGTCTGAATTAATTCACTATATATCTATATTATTTGTCCTCCCTCCCATCGTAAAGAAGCTTCCAGTTTTACTATTATGAGTTTGCATTACCTATACCCTATACCTCCGCAATATATACCAACTTATGAAAGGAATCTAAATTTCAGGGATGCAAAAGGGACACACGAACTTTATCCTCGTACAATATGTATCAAGGACGTCTCGAGTGAACAAAGCGGAGATAGGACCCACGTTGATTATCGTCTCCAAAACTCAGCTCAACTTCTTAACACCTCAATAGCAAGCAAGAGAAAGAGAGAGATAGATATTACTCAAAGATAGAGAGATAGAGAGAGAGGGGGGGGGGGGGGAAGAGAAACTACTATGCATTGATAATGAAAGTGTGTGTACGCATATACACACACATGTACATTGCGGTCTTTGGCACACAAATATAATAATCAAAGGAAATATTGCCACAATTTCTGCTCTAAGGATGTTAATACTGCATAATGTAGTTGCCGACAAGTAATGATGATAATGCTTGTAGCGACGTTGTCATGGCGACACACTCATCAAATTGATAGGAATCTACATTTCGTGATTTATGGTAGATTATGAGGGCGTTTTCTGTTGTCTCCTCAGCAATTGAGGCGACAGAGAAAATAATTGATATAAAAAGTAATCATCATGTCATCGTGCATGTACCCAGGCGAAGGATAAAAAGCACACTGTATAGGCCTGAGTCGAATCTATTGAAAAAAAAATCTTTTGAACGTGACTGACCGTACAAACATTTGTAGAATGTACAGTACATAAAGAACGAGCATTATGTGGCTGATATATCACATAACTTTTTAACTTCGCTTGAGATAACTGTGTGGCGTTGCGTATGAGCACAAACGTAAATGTGGCAATCAATATTACCGTGACGATAATAATAGCATGACCATTTTTTACAAAGCATGTATAGGTTGCGTACTTTGACATAATCAGAAAACCAAAGGGAATCACTGTCTATTATGCAGAAATACCCCCAACCTTCCACCACCCTTTTCCGAGCTAGCTAAAAACATCTTAGTCGATGAACACTCACAAACGACAATCTTGCGAATGAAATGGACTCGGGACGCGACACAAGGCACTTTAATTTAATTTCATAACTGCGGGGAACACCATGATGCCCCAAAATGATATCTAATGATTACCTTTATTAGTTATCACGGGACAAATAAGTGTAATATAAATATTGGGGTTTTTTTTCTTTTGGTCAAAATAATTTCAGCAGTTATGTTAGGCTGTCTTATACTGCCAGTCATGGAACGAAGGCAAGTTATGTCATCTCCAATAATAACTATGTTAATTCTAAATTAATTTTTAACTGTGCAGATAGCTCACTCTCCTACAAAATGAACAGCGACGTCTTCCCAAAATAGAAAAGTCCTCTTTAATTCCCTAAGTATCCCACACTTACGTATATGAGCCCTTATAAATCTATTCTTATTTGTATTGGTATTATGATTGTTATTTTTATCATCGATTCTATCATTATTATCGTAATTACCTTCGATAATAATTTTCGGCATGATTACATGCAACAAAAAACAATGAGAAAATTGCAACATTGCATAATATCCATGTGTGGGTATACAGACAAGTAAAATCAACCAATCAATCAAATCAATATAAATCAGTCAGCCAGTGACTACATGCCAATCATATTATTTTATTTATTTGCCATTTTCCCAGCTCTGAGAATGTAGATTCGTTTAATATTTCTGCCTTCTTTTACCTCTACTGTGTTATCTGCATCTTCTATCGGCCATCTGTGGTTAGATCCGTTTACCCGACTGTCTGTCTCTACCTGTACACCTATCGAGCTATATGATAATTTCAATACCTATACTACTCACCTATGTCTTATTCTTCGCCGCAAGCATGCAGCTTTTCTTTGCAAGTATAATATAGGGCCCATCCTGTACGTGTGGCAGACCGTACATGTACCGGTTACAGTGTCTCGTACGGCAAGGCGTGACATGGGGATCTGCTTCGAGTTGCTTAATGACATCGACACATCACCCCCACTGCACGAGACTCCGTGCAGCAGCCGGCGTACCTCAGTCATCCATCAAACACCGGATAAAGAGCTAATGACCTTGGCACATGTCTTGCATGCTAATGATACAGACACTGACACAGGCTCATCAGGCAAAAGCTATGGTTCGTGAATAGACAAGCAGACTGTAAAACAATGTTGTTATGCTCCTTAATTTCAACAATGGCGGCGCCTTTTTGTTTGCTCTGAAAGTTTTGAAAATACGGGATAAGGAGACAATGCCACATTATAATTATGTATAAGACGACATCTCTGCGAGAGAAGTTATACGCTTGTTTTTCTGATCCAATCAAAATGTTACCTGCCCATTAGAATGACCCTACCATGAAATTTCGAAACAAAGTCGATTTTTTTTGTAACGTTATTCGACAGAGTTTTGAAAGCTCTTTCATATGATGTAATTATCATATTTTGTGATTTTTTATTTTATTTTGTTTGGTTTTGGTTTTGAGCGCGCAAACCTTTGGGTCCTTCTGTCTGGCAGGCGACCAAATCTTTCTCAGCTGACTTGTGATTTGCAATCTAACAGCGTTGAGACACCTGTTCGAAGGGATATCAATGCATGGAACCATACAAAAAAGAAAAACAACAACGAGTTGGCTCTATCGGTAACGCGTCTGCCTCACGATCCTAAGGACCCGGGTTCGAACCCGAGTCTGGACTGAGCAATGTTGTGTGTCCCCTCATACCGTCCCCTCTAGCAAGAGGCAAAACACTCTGTCCCTCGGATAGGACATAAAATGGAGGTCCCGTGTATGAGAGTCACAACTCATGCACGTAAAAGATCCCGCTTCATTCATTAATCGCAAAGAGCAGGGTGTTTAACCCGGTGAAGTGGTCCCACCTGACATCCAACTGGACCCCATGGAAGACCAGCTTAGCAAAGCTGAATATGGGCTATCCAGCCATCTTCTCAGATGGAAATGAACAAACAATGTTAGTCTGCATGTCATGCTATAGTGAAGAAGACCGTTGCAAGCTCCATGACGCCAATATTAATACTGAAATTGTAAGTTTGCTCTCCTTGAAACACAGACACACTGGGACCAAAAAGAGCGATTCTGAACGACATGATTGATACACTTTATAATCTTGCTTAAAACCTTAACACGTCAGAAGTATATGAATGTAAATGAAGACGTGACCGCATTAAGCACTCTTCTCTTCCAAGGCCAAGTAAGCGTATACATGCCTCGTAAGCAAAGTCAAGGAGGACTGAGCAAAAGAGGCCAATATGGAAAGAGGGAACAAAGATAAAATGTTGCTAATAGGACCATGACGATAAAGCTGCCGCGAAACATTTAGAAATAATGGGTAAAAAGTAAGTAATGTGTCCGTGAAATTAGGTGACATTATCCGTTCCGTTCGAAGCGTTTGAAAGGAATATTAGAATCATGAGAATGTAATTTCATGCATACTCGTACGACAAGATTATGTTGCTTTTCATGGTAAACGTTCAACACACGTCGAAACAAACAACTCTGATCAACCAGCGACATGGCATTGGCAATTGTGTTTTCTAGATCTTATTTCCAGTTCAGCACAAAAAGGTTGCACGACGATCACCTTGAAGTAAAGCTTCCAAGGTTTTGCGACTGACAATCAATATCCAACCATTATGGCCTGGTGAGAAAGAGATAATACAGGCAAAAAAGCCCCGCAAGGCGCTGTAGATAGTCGGGATAAAGTTACCACGAACTTGTTCGACCAAAAGGCCATGGGAGCTGGTTGCAGAATCCGTGTCAGTCTGTGCCGGGGTAATCCGAGATTCGAGGCTCGGCAATCTAACAGCTGAAAGATTCAAACAACCTCTCCAGCACTGCCATGATAATGCAGTCGGTTTTAAAAAGGGGACATAGGAAGCGGCTATCTGATGTGCATGGAGGTATCAAACGGCAACCGTCATTCACAGCATGCACATCACCAGGGCAACCCATGAAGATATTCGCGGTCGCCACTTGTTTCTCCACACACGATCGCTTATGGCGACGAGGGGAGGAATACTGAGTATCTCCTCTGTGTGTGTGTGTGTGTGTGTGTTTGTGTGTGAGTGCGTGTGTGTGTGTGTGTGTGTGTGTGGGTGGATGTGAGCTCACCCGCCTAGAATAGGTAGTTTTATGTAGCATTTCATTCTTATCATATTTTCTTTGGTCATGATAAAAATAATTTGTGAGTCGATCGACGTTCACCTAATACCAACATTTTGATAGGTTGAATTTGATTTCAAGAATATCATGCTCCTAAAGAAAGGCATAGAAACCATACCAATGAAGTTGAATGCACTTGAAAACTTCCCGATATGATTTATCTATAAATCTATATACCTATTATAAATAACGTTCGTACGTGAATTTGACAGTCGCTCCTCTAAGTAGTCACCGTAGAGTCATGATGGAACTTGATTCTTTTGCGCTCTTTCTGTTTGGACGTGTTTTTGGTTTCCTGACCTTCCCCTCCGTGATAATGGTCAGAACTCTCTTTGTACCAATCTTTCGTTTCTGTTATGAGTTATGAATATCATATTAGGAGTAAATTTAGAAACACATTATTGTTGCAGAATAGTCTGTCTTCTATGAAAAACAAGAAGTTTGCTCAACTGATCATGATAAAAGCAATTGACAAGAGTGAATTTATAATTCAGAATGGAACAAAAACAGCTGCATAAGAACAAGATGCAGCTACTGTGACGAACAGTTTATATGTACTAATCAGCACACGTGTTATACAAAAATTGACCCTTCAACATCAACTTAAAGGGATGGTACAGTATTGGTGGAGATAAGAATTGAGCTTTTAACTTTTTTTTCGAGATACCAAGAAAACACTTATGAAATAGTACAGAGGATACCATTTTAAGAGGAATTCAAAGTTCATTCGATGAAAATCAGGTTTGGAATGACTGAAACATCCAAAAACAAAGTAAAACAAAGCGATCGTAATAAAGTGTGGGTCCCACACTTATTAGAATTGCTCTGTTTTGGATATCTCAGCCATTTCAAAACCAATTTTCATCAAATAAACGTTGAATTCCTCGTGGAATTACATGCTCTTTCATATTTCATAAGAGGTTTCTCATTATCTCACCAAAGAATGTTAGAAACCTGAAATTAGGTCTCAACCAAAACTATACGATCCCTTTAAATTTATGCTGACAAGATCAAGGCGGCAAATTTCACAAGCTTGATTCGGTGGCACTTCTAAGATTATACTTACGGCCAGTCCTATAGAGTGACAGAACAAGGAAAAATGCTTGACGCAATCGTGTTTCGGAGATAACGAAATATCCAAAGAAAAGTTAGATGAATTCATGTGCAATGTAAAGACTTGATTGTATAGATGATCAAGGGAGGGATTAAAAAAAAAACAATAACAGGTTATTAAGAACTATTGTGGTTATAACACACGTCACATTTATTTAAAAGACAACATGCTTTCAAAGGATCTTTATCAAAATGTCTCAAGATACCAAATCGAAACCAAGTGCGTTAAAAAAAAATGAAGATAACGCAATTTTCCATTACATATTCCAATTCATGTTGTAGCTGTCATTCAGTGCTCCAGGATATTATTGAACGCAATGCTTTCTAGATGAATATCAATTTATTGCGGTTTTATTTTCTGGAATAGCTGCTTCAAGCAATGTATAGAGATTATGAACATGACCGCGAAAAGACAATCGACGTATTCTGCCACTTTAGAAGCAATGGCTAGTCGTTTATTACACTCTGAGGACTCCGAGAGATGAAATATGTGTTGTAATTAAACTTCTCTATGGATTTTCATAATATCGGATTATAAAAGACTTCAAATGTTGCATACTTTCAATGCAGTGTTGAGGTTTTTTTAATGCTGCTTACGTCATTGGGGTGCGGTAGAAATTGTTAGACGATACAATGTTTTCGTCCTTAATTCTTCGCCTGAAATGACTTCATGCGAAAAACGGTTTGCAGTTTATTTTTGCTTTGATTGTCGGAGAAGTGTTAACACGGCTGCTAGATATTTTGAATGAACACTGTGGTGGTTTCTGGTCAATAACATTCACCTTTACGGCTGTGTTTATGTGTTCCAAAAAACATGTTGACAAGAAACGTTATCCCCCCCCCCCATTTCTGTAACATTGTTGCTTAAAGGTTTTTGTGTACTTGTTTCAGTCACCTGTTAAATCTAAACGTATGTCGCACGGAAACTCCCCCGTTAATGTTGGGCATGTTGCCATGCTCAATTTAGACTTGTAGGTCACGTGCGAAGTCAATAACTCCAGTATCCTTTCTGGCATTCCCTTTCACGCCTGTTATCCATCAGGAAGTGTCTGCGTAGCTGGGAAAGTTAGCAGAAAAGAAAAGAAGAAAAAAAAAAGCTGTTTGTCAATGCAATGACATCCTTGCACCGCCTTGACAATGCCCCTCGACTAGATGCTCGAGGGTCAGTTTCCCCGGTCGGAGACATTCTCCGGGATTTGTTTACTCGCTGGACATGGCGGCAGATTTTTTGGCGTCAATCGAGTATTTCAGTTTCCTTCCCCTCCTCTCCCTCTTCCTACCCCCTCCCCCATTTGTCTCTATAGCGTGGGCGATAAAATAGTAGTTTGTGCCATTCTAACTATACTGTTGTTGCTTGATATTGGCGTATAAATATTGAGCAGTAATATAAAGGTGGCATTCTCGTTTATTCCTCCATATCTGGGGAGGAGACTTGGTAAAATACTGTACAGCTCGAAATGAATCATCTCGAAGCTACAATTAAGCGGTCAAGAGAAGCTTAGTCAGAACAGGTTTATCGTACAATATCTGGATATATCACATAAACGATATCTTGATTCGGTAATCATTCAGTATCTTGAATTTCTAAAATCTCGTGTGTGTGTGTGTGTGTGTGTGTGTGTGTGTGTGTGTGTGTGTGTGTGTGTGTGTGTGTGCGTGTGTGTGTGTGTGTCAGATCTGATCAGACAACAGTTTGGGACACTAGTCATCATTAAGAATGTATGGTGTCGGTTACCATTAAAACTATTTCTCGTCTCGAGTGCAGAAATATGGCTCACTTTGGTCTGTGTAGGAAATCCACAAACCCATGCATAATCCCATCTTGATGTTGAGATAATATTATATAAGAGGTTTTTTAATCTCACATTGTGATAATGAAAACGTTGCATTAACGCGAATGAACAGACTTCCAAAAGTTTTGATGTTGACTTAAAGTGAAAAAGCCGTCTACGATTTTGACCTATAATGATAAAAGTGAAATCAATCAAGCAACTAGTACAAGTTTCGGTTTATATACAGTTTCGCACGTTTTCACGAATCAACAACATAACATTATGTAAATTAGATGAGATAGTGATGTCACCATTCTGGCACTTGTTTACCAAGCTTTTTTCTTTTAGTGGATAATGCACACACACACACACACAAAATAGATTAGCTCTACATACTTTGAGAGACTGAAAATCAAAACGCTCACATATCGAATCTGTTATGTTCTCACTGTATACATGAATGACGCAATATGTTTGCAGACTCTAGTGAATAGAATGAAATTAAGCGAACACATTTTTATTTAGAAAGTACATAGCATCATACCTCGTTTTTTTTTTAAATCTTAAAATGGATGTTGATGACAATTTGCAAATGTTTGTAAAACGAATCCTCGGACTCATGATCAATCTACTCCGCTTAAGTAGCTGTCGTTACAGTCTCCCCAGCAACGCCCATTAAGATGTCAAAAACATTCTAGCCATCAGTGTTATTCGACAACAGAAAGGAAAGAAAACATGCCAATTTAAAAAACCGGCGACTAATTGAATTGCAAGCTTTATCTTGATGAGCCATATACTGATTGAAATGTAGGGGCCAGACGATTTTTTCCGCTTTCCCCATTTCCCTCTGAATGAGTACAACTATATGTCTATTTGAGAGAAAAACAAACTTGATTTCAAATGAGGCCAAAATGATAGTAGAGGATGCTCTTAATCACTCAAAATCACGCTCGGTGCAGCTGGTAGATACTTTTTTTCTTTGTTCAGCGGTCAGTTCCCACTGGAGAAAAATTGTTTTTGATAATTGAACAGCACTGACGTAAAACCAATACTTTGTGATAAAATCTAAGCAAAGTTGGACATATTATCATGAGAAATCTATCGCCATTTCATTACTGGAGAATCTTTCTTAAACAAGACAAACACGCACCCAATGAACAACGTCGAAGCGATAGAGAGCAATATTAACGTACATAATACTATAGCATGCAGAGAAACTTCTTTAGCGTATATAGTGCTTCAAAATTAAAATGCTCAGCACCCCATTTATACTGATTTTCAGGTCCCCTAACCTTCAAATTATCATACCCGAGTATCTAGTTTATTTCAAACAATGCCTTGTGTAAATTGTTTGTATCATTCTTTTTCGTTTTCAGTGGGTTTATTTTTGTTTGTTCGCCTTTTATTTCACTTTAAAATGTCCCCTTTAAGAACCGGGTGTCTGCATTCAATCTTAATGCGGAGGAAGAGAGCATGCTCGGTTCAAATGGATTTGTTTAGCCTTCGCTGACTCCGGGCGGAAACATTTTGGGTCTGACGGTTTGTATGTTTTCAGCCCTCGCATTCGCATCGATCTCTCGACGTCGATAACGGAACCGCTCATCTAATAAATAGGTGGTGAAAAGATATTCAAATCAACCACAGGCTCTTACATATAGACACACACACACACACCACACACACACACACACACACACACACACACACACACACACGCACACACACACACACACACACACACACGCACACACACACACACGCACACACACACACACGAACACGCACACACTCTCACACACCCACACTACACACAGATAAGAAATGGCTTGGTAGATTATGTAAGTTTCGAAGAATGTATAAATCTTCATCAATGTCTGTTCAAAATGAACATATAAAAGGGAGCGTTGAGAGCATCGTCTGTCTCAAACCTAATTTCTTCCACATATTATACACTAAGTTTACATGGGACACTGCGCGCGTTCAGGTCGAGATCGATTTCTCGCAAAAATACTACATCTATATACATAACTTTAGAATCAAAAATAATAGTTATTATAACAATCATACTTGTATTTGTAATTTGTTCAGCGTTTATATCCTGTGCTCTCCGCATCGTCACGGGCTAATTAGAAAGGCACACAGGCTGCACTCGTTTGGAATGTGTATAAGAGGAAGGACCTGTCCATTGCATCAGCCAATTAGTTTCTTCTAGTCGAAATACTGTCCGTGTAGACATAGTGGACAGGATCGAACTCGTCTCCCCCACAACAATATACCTTGGTCATTGGCATGGCATATCTTTTGTGTCGCTCTAAATATTTTTCACTGATCTTTACAAAGCAATGACACAGGGACTAAGAATGTATGATCGGGAGATTATGTATTTCATTCTTGCTCCTCTTCCTCCTTCTTCTCATTTTCCTTCATTATCATAACTCTGTCTCTCGGTTCATCTATTTTTCGTGGGTGCATAATCAGCCAACACCTTGCGTTGTACGAGCTGTGCATTCCACATCAGACACTTTCATGGTTTCGTGATTTTAGGCGAGAAAGCGCGATGCCGTCTAGATACCTGATGTGTGTGTGTGTACGTTTTGTCTGGTGTGTGTTTGTTGAGTGAGCGCGCTTTTGTGTGTTCGTCTGCGTGCATGTGTATTTATGACTCGTATGCTTGTGGTATAGATAACCCACACAGGCCTACCTCAATATTTCGTATCCTGGAACTTCATCAAGATCATACTAAATGGCAAGTCACTGATGGTGTACTAGCCAACCGTTGCATAAAGAAAACGTTCCGTTAGTACGTCAACTATCACATGTACACGTATATCACACTGTCAAAGACATATGGTGCGGTGCTTTATTAACATTATCGCCCTTTGCACTGCCTTAAATTTGCATTCTGTAAACTTTCTTTTTTTGAGAGATCGAGATCGAGATCCAAAAATCGGCCCTTCAATACTCTTGTTCCACTCTCATTGATGATTCAAACATGATTTACTAAAGTATTATGCGATTTTTTGTGATTTCTAATCATCAATAACTGATTTTGATATACTTTCGCCTCGTTTCAATTGACATCATAATTATCATTACAATGTTGATATACTCACTTATATGTAATAATATTAGGCCCTATGTTTACAACTGATGTCCTCATTATTTCAGTTACAAATTTAGATTATCATTGTTTGCTGATACTTATACTTTATCAACGTCTGCTCGGCATCAACTGAATGTCTGCCAAGTGCTGGGGTCGTTGATGAAAACTGCATGGGTGTCTTTTTTTTTGGGGGGGGGGGGGGTTGGTGTTTTTTTTTTTTTTTGGGGGGGGAGGTTGTTTGCTGAACGTTGCTTTTATTGGATCATAGTTGGATAATATACGTTTTTCCATTATGTTAGAAAGTGTTCTGTTTTCATGTTGGCCTAGGAAAAATGCAGAAACAATCTTTAAACAAATGCAATGAAAAAGCAAAAAACAAAAACAAACAATTGAATTTCACAAATCAAACGGGGCAGAGATGATGCTTTCATTCCTACAGTTGTAACCCAATTAAGATAACAACCATAAAGGCCTTAAAGCCAATACTGAGTATTCTTGGGTTTATAACCAGGTATAGTGACAGACTTTCAAAAATTGATAAACAGAATTGCGAAAGAACCCCCAAAATACTCCAGCGAAGTATGTACATTCTCTAAACTATAACTCAGACAATGATTGCAAGGGGACTGGGTGTAATCAGAAACATTTTATTATTTCCATCAGGTACATTTTATAACAATGGGACTGTTCGGATGGACTCGGGATCCAGATATCAATAGGTTTAATTTGTATTCACATTCGGAGTGTCGCGTTCGGGGTTCCCTATAAATGCTTTAGAAGTACACACTAAAGACAAGTGATTGAAACAGAAAAAAACCCAACTTGATGGCAATTAATCCAACACCATTGCACCAATTACCCCTCGACTCGGTGACACGGTGGCAAAATTCTATCTCTCACCCGTCTGTCTAAACAGGCTTTGACAATAATCAAATTACAGGCAATGAAGGCTTGTGGGAGGTCTCTCCACGACCAAGCGGGGGATCAACCATAGAGACAGGGATAACCTAGAGAAGACGGACAACATTAAAGTTGCTGTGCCATCATGGAACGCCATTGATAAAATAGGAAACTGCACCATCTCGTCTGGATGTAGGGATTATATTGACACACACTAAACTGACACAAAAAGAAAATGTCACATACCTTTCTCTCTCTCTTTCAAAAAGAGGAAAATGTCAATTCTATCATTTATGTCAGGTTACGTTGACATTACTTTTACAGTCCAAGAAAACTCATAAATTTGCCCGAAAATTGAGGACTCACATTGCATTGGTAGCGCAGCGAGAAAGGGGACACTGTTAGGCAGAGCCTTTGTTATGAGAGCCTTGTGAGCTGATAGGCCTATATCAATCACCTTTTGAGAATAGGAAAATCAAAACAGTGTGCCAAAATCTTCACTGTCGAGTGACGGAAAGACGATTTTTTGCGATGAAAGTAACCTAAATTTGTCTATTTTTGTCACCAAAAAAAAAAAAAAAAGCCACAACAAAACAACCTCTATAGAGTTTTTAACCAAAGATCTGATCACAACACATGCCAACCGAAGAAGACACCATTGATATTTATGAACACTGAATGTGTGGGCGGTTTGCCGATATTGGCGGTTTGGGCCTGTGCACCCCTCGGCAACAGTATCGACCACAAAATATCGTGGCATCACGAAACTGTCCTTGTGCGGCTTCTGCGATCAGTTTAAAGCCCAGTAATTCGGGTTGATTCTGGGTTTCTGGTTTCGTGAAAGTCCTGCTAAAACCTACGAAATATCGCCGTTCTCCCTGTTACTTTATTGAAATCTGTCTGCCGTGTATGTGGGTAAAGACCTGTCTTTTTTCACCTGATGGGATTCACCCTTTCGTCACTCTTCAGCCAAATCGGTAGAACCAGTCAAACGGGGAGGGTTAGCAAACGTAACAGAAATACAAACAACGTCAAGGAACTTGTCGATGATTGGATCAAAGGGTACACTTTGTCGGTGTTCATCGCAGTCACAATGTACTTATAGGGTCCTGAGGCAGTTATGATAACACTGGCACGAGGTATTGAGCGGCACCTGCCCGGCCAGAGGAGCATTTCTGCTTGTCTCATACGCCTTTCTTCCTCCTGTCACACAACTATCTTTTGGACTGTTATCATTGTTGTGCACACCTAAATATACACCAGAGCAGATATACAGACATAGATACACACACACAAGAGCACACGCTGCAGAGACACAAAGACACACCGTACTTTTTCTTCCTTTCTGTCTTTCCTCTTTCCTTCTTCCTTTCCCCTTTTCATCTTCCAGACACCATACACACACCAAAAGCATTCACGCACATCCCGCACCCACATTTTACACGATGACACCAACACACGCATGCACACCACTGAACTAGAGTCATGCCCACTATATTACATCTATCTTTGCGCATGCGCACGCAGCACTCACACGCCCATACACTTTATGTACACGTACAAGATATTGATTCGTTATAGTCACAAAATGTAATTTTTAAAAATCAATAGATGACAAGCAATTTTTAGAAATCGTCGTGAGACATGAAAATCCGTCGTATACATATTTACCAAATCTCCCCTCCTCCACCAGTATCCTTCTTACACAGCGTGGTAATGATGTACTATTCTGAACGCGAAATAATTGTATGTCATGCCTGCGATGTAATTGTATATTCGTTGATTCAAACTGTATAATATTCTCCTTTTTTAAGCCACTGGTCGTTGATCGTTTTGTACTCACTGAAGTAAAACTAATGTGTTTGTTATCGTCATATCTGATTATGCAATGATTGTTTTTCTCTCTGCACTGAAACTTGTTTCCTCCCTCAGTTCTCTCTTTCGTTTGTAAACTTCTTTTTTCCTTCACGCGTTCAGGCGCAAATTACTCATTCACACTAGGGGGCACCTGCTGCATAATTCAAGGAACAACGACAACAATAACAAAATGCATCGTCATCAATATGCACTCACTCACCCCGATGGGTCTCATTCTTTTCCCCTGACTATACCCCCTTTAATATCCATTTCCCACGATGCCGTCTGTGAATTAGCGTCACGAACCGAACTGGAACGTGATAAAGTAGAAAAAGGAAGAAAAAAAAATCAATACCCGCATCGAGCGTGTCACCAGAGTGACCGGCCTGCCTGCGAGCCAGTCAGCTAGACGGGACGTGATTACTCCGTGCACCACGGGGGAAAAAACACCCTCAGTTTCGCGTATGTGCGGAACATATAGGCCTTTGTATCAAAATACAGCCTGGTGAGAAAAGAGATGCATACACTCCAGTTATACAGAACATTATACATATCAGAACGTTCATGAATTATACTTTTGTCCCCTTAGTCATGTTAGTCCTTTATACATACATACATATATACTGGCACACGTATATGTGTATGTGTGTGGTGTGCGTGTGTGGGTTTGTGTCTATGCGTGCATACGCATGTACACGTATATGTATTTCGTAATATTGTGCTTGAAACATATAGAAAGATGGCCAATTATTTAAGAAATGTGAACGTTTAAATTTCTAAAATTTTTAATTGTGTTCACACTGCGTGAATATTCTAAACGTGAAGGAAAATAAAACTAGGCGTATATCTATCATATTAATATTGCACGAGTTGCTCTTACGATGGAAACTTTCCAAATTCTCTGTGAAATTATTTTCATCTAATAACCAAAATAGAACCAAATCTCCCCCCCCCCCAAAAAAAAGCAGAGTCAAATGCAATTTCAAATGTCTTGAATCATCAACTAAACGATAGAACATTAGAACATTCAGTTCTAATAAGATAATAAGATAATACACACAATATCAAGTCTGTTGTACAGTAGCTGTGTTGTAGTGAAAAGAGCCTATTAACTACTGAGAATATGCAACAGGAGCACAAACGAAATCATGCAGGGTTCACTAGACGTTCAGCATAATATTTAAAAAAACCCAGAAAATCACACTCTTGAGATGCACATGGAAATGATCATCTCGCATGATTATGTTGAACCCTTCGAAAGGCTTCATAATGGAAGTAGAGGAAGCTATCGGTTTGCACAGTACATCAACATCTACTGCTGATAGTACATGCATAAATCATTTCTGTCCTAATCAAACTTATTGGGCTGTTGCATGGCATCAACGAATCCATGGAGCAGCATATCATTATAGTGAAATCCTATCACTCTTCAGCGGGAAACTGAATTTTAGCATGTCAAAACACACTGCCTAGTCTTAGTCTCAGCAGACTCGAATCCGTTTTTGCCCATCTTCTTTTTCTTGTTTTTTCTTGTTTTTTTTTAAATATTTTGTCCTCCTCGTCTTTTTGATGAAATAACGGCATGAGTTTCTCTCAGTGGCGGGTCTTAAATGGAATCCCCGTGCATGTACGCATGTTGGGGAGATATTACAAAGCATAAGAATGTTCCCTGGTGGCAAATAAGTGATGATAAGGTCAAAGTTCTTTGCCGTCTGCTGAGCAGGATGTCAAGAATTAGACCATGTTATGTGAACTCTGCGGATGAAACGCGCGTTCACTGTTGCAGGTCATAACTCCGGTAGAGTGTATACGATACTCGCAAATAACACAACATTCAAATATTGCGCCTTTTTATAGCAAGGATTATTTCGTGACAAACAGAAAGCTTGTTCAAGACTTCCTCGAGACTATTATGATATCAAAGGGATGGTATAGTTTTGGTAGGGATCGGAATTCAGGTTTTAACTTTGGGAGATATTTAGAAACCATCACTTATATGAAGTATTAAAGAGCATACAAGAATTTGAGAATTTGATGACAAAACAAAGGGGTCCTAATAAAAGGTGGGACTCACCTTTTATTAGGACAACTTTGTTTTGCTTTGTTTTTCGATATCTCAGCCATTTCAAAACCGATTTTCATCAAATGAATTTTTAATTCCTCTTAAAATAGTATGCTCTTTAATATTTCACATAAGTGGTTCATCTAATAACTTAAAACCTGAATCCCCATCTCAACCAATACTATACCGTCGCTTTAATATGAGCATAGATGATAGTAATAATGACAATGATTATAAAGATAGTGATAATAATGACAATGATTATAATGATAATGATAATAATAATAATGATGATGATAATAATAATGATAATGATAATGATAATAATAATAATAATGATAATGATAATAGAATAATAGCGGCGATAATGACAACAACATTCATGATATTGTCCCCTCTGTCCAGGGTAGTCTCTTCAGTGTTGCCACTGCTCTACCAGAGGGCCCCTGCTATTATTTTTACTCTATAGCGTTGTCAAGCACTCGTTATACACCTCGGTCGAAAGACCCATAGGGCGGTACAAACATTTTGTCCAAGGACTTAAGCCTTTGACGGGATTCGAACTCGGAACCTTCGATTTAAAGTTAAGAGTCTTATCCACTATGCCACAGTGCCCCTAAACCTCATACGATGCAAGCATAGTTTTTAAGTATAGAGATGAACTCCTTAGAAATAAATGATTTGAATAACTCTTTTCTAGATCTCACGGCTACAATATCCATATAGGCCCTATACTTTCTTGCAAATTGGTATATTGACTAAACTCTCACAATTTTGGGCCCGTACGGCCCATGACGAACAGAGACGCCATTATCAACGAACTAACAAACGAAAAGGAAATGGTGTTTGGGAATGATCATCACCCAATGCAAAAACAGCGGTGTGTGTAATATATGCTCAGACACTAATTTCCCTTGTATCAAAATCGTATGTCATTATCGTTGCTAATTCATGACCCAGGACACGAGAACTAATTTGATTATACCAAGGTTGGGTGTTAGGTTAGGAAGATGTGCTTTCGAGAGGACGAAAGGGTAGAGTCATGTGTATTTTGAAAGAAGCTCGTTCCAAATACATTGTATTGACAAACCATGCTCTACAACATTTTCGACTCTTTGTTTTTGTTATGTTGCCGGTTGTGCCATATAAGACTTTGAAATCATAGAGGGGAAATAAATGTTGTATACTAATGTATTATTACAATCTACTGGTGCATGTTGATAATGTTTACGCGGTCGAAGTACATTTTCAGCTGTCGTAGTATTCTATATGTGTGTTACTTGGTAGGGCATTATTATCATAAATCAGTAAATAGAGTGCAGTCGAGATCATACACTTTTACGTAGTAAATTCTTAAGTGATGATTGCACGGCCGTACATTAGAGGGAATTAGATATTGTCACTCATCAGGAAACACTGATATTTTTGGTGTTGTTGTTTCAGCTAATTAATAATGACCTCACCTAATATGGCTTGTCATAAACCCATCTCAAACAATGGCAGGGGTGATCGATACAACCGATGAAATCAGTCTCTTATGTTATTATCAGTCAATATGGAGTATTACTTTCACAAACTGAAAACGTAATATGTTGGAAAGTTTATTGACTCGAAGGGCGTTCGTCCGTGCTATGAAATATACAACACTGCACCGGTTATCCTTGACATTTTTACTCCGTCGGCTCGGCACACAAATTTCGTGGTCTCTATGAAGAAGTGACCACGGGAGCCTTGGCCCTGCAACATTGTCATAATATTGACCTCCCACAGAGAATAGATCAAGAGTCTTGATATATTTCTCTCTATCTCACTCTCTCACTCTCTCCCTCTCTGGCTAAAGGGTATCTCCTCTCTGAAGGAATTTCACCTTGTTATTAAAAATCGCGTTATGAACAGAGTGGATTTTTTTTATTTCATGAAAAAATGAGAGCATAAACTGAGAATGTGAAGGTTTTATCTTTCAGGCTGAGCGAGCCAGAGAGGTAAAGGGGAATTTCAAAACAGATATAACACAGTAGTTTCTGTTCTGGGTGGGCATAAAGGGTTTCAAGTGCACCCTTATCTACATGGATTATTCATTAGGACTATATGACTTACATTTTTGCTAAATTTTGTCCGAATTATTTTCATTTCCTTTCCTTTCATTTCATTATATTGATTTCCACGTCCTGATAAAAAGCATTTGCAAAGAATACAAGAACTATACATAGAACATTGAAACAATACAGGAAAAATGTACAACTTGTATAACAATTTGACAAGAGACAAAACATTACAGGAGAACCGTTATTTCAGTTTGTGGGGGGATCAACATAGATCGTTGGTCTCTCTATGGCTGATCCCAAGAATTACAGCTAAAATACCTACATTAATGCAACACAAAACACTAGAAAACTATACTACAGAAAGTACAAATTACATATGATTAATGTATGTTCATTACTCCTAATATCTGAGAATTGTTGTTTTTTTTTTGGATGGGTGATTTTGAAATGTGGATATAGGCGCCGAATATTTAATGGAAATTGACTTATACATAGTATAAGATTTAATCATTTATCATGTGTTAATGGCACATTATTGTATATGATTGCGTACGATTGAATGGCCCCGTGACAGAGCGCATTCATTCCTACCAAGTATGAATAATAGAAATAGGTAACTAAATGAAATAAATAGGCGGTAGATAAATTTGTCGACATGTAGATAAACGAGTAACCAGTTACATAATATTATATCCATATAGGGTTGACTGTCACTTATCTTGTGCGGCTCATGTAAGTACCAATGTTTCTATTCATGGATATTTACAAAAGACAGAAACGGTGCTCCTCTATATAAATCATTGATCCATATTAATACATGTATATGTATTTTTTTTCTCTCTCTTTATATATATATGTATATATTATGTATATATATATTCATTTATGTGTATATATATATATATATATATATATATGTGTGTGTGTGTGTGTGTGTGTGTGTGTGTGTGTGTGTGTGTGTGTGTGATCATGTATCATTGATGGGGGGGGGATATAAAAGCTGCTAGCGGCCAATTACTGGTATATGCATCTGAGTAGACATCATATATACCTCGGAAATTGTACGCTTTGTGGACATCCCAGAGTCATGTAGTACCTTGGCATGTCGTTTAATTGGTTGCACGAATGGGCGTGTGCGAGTTGAGATCAAATGCAATTGGTAAAACATACGTACATATGAAAGAGAGAGCAATAGATAGACAGGTACTTAAAGAGAGGGAGAGAGGTGGGGTGGGGCAGGTAAGGGAGATTGCATTCATTAGCAGGAAGCGGATCATGGTGCTGTGCTTCGGTGCTCAGTGCATGAAATACTGCGGATTAATATCAAGATGAAGCGAATTGATGCCGGCATCAGAGCGTGCTGGGACGGTCCTGCGAGCTTTTCCCGTAAATGAGTTTCGATCCATCTTCCATATACAGTCTAGCGCGTGGTGAGCAAGGAATGTACACGAACCCAATGTTTATCACCCCCTCAAATATTGTTATCTTTCGCCCAGTGAAGCAGTGTGCGCTGTAACATTGTGCGCGGAGCTATAATACAGGAGTGCACTGGTTTCATTATGGGATTGAAAATATGTATTTGTTAATGGCATTGCGCTCGCCACGTATCACGAGACCAAACAGTGACAGCTTCGATCGGTTTCACAACATAGACAGTGCACACCATCAGTGCTTTGATATTTCACGTGTCTGATTGTATGAAGTTGCAACAAATAAAAGTCATAAATTGATGTCCATAAGAGTTGGCCGCAGAACATTATTTTGACGTTGTCTATCTAACTTCAGCATAAACCCCACCAAAATCTTCACCAGAGTCTTCATTATCGTCTGTTGCTGAGAGATTTATTAAAGATGTTGAATATTTCTGCAAGCATATTCAGTAATATGCGACATGCTATTATTTGAATCTTTTGTCACATCATGAAGTTAGACACTGTGTTATGATGTATGATTGCAGCATTAAAGATAGTGTTCTTCATTGCTTCGGGAGGAGTAAGGTCAAAGAGATGTTATAGATGAAATGATGTCTCTAGTGGAATGAGTTCTTAAAAATAATGTTCGAATTGTATACTTCAGAACGATAATCCAGTGTATCAATACCAATACCAATGTCACAGGAATATATTTTCATAATTTCAAATATAAGCAATAATTCATGTTTGCAAACTTTCGATTCAACCTAACATATAATTTGTTCACCTACACAAGACTTGGCTTTGTTTTGTTTCATCTTTTTGATTTCGTTTGCTTCATTCTATATTATGCACTCCTTAAAATTGCTGTCAAATATGAATTTGCTCTCGTGATTCAATTAAACGCTCCGGTTTGATCACCCAGTTATACAGTGCTCTTCAAATACTAATTTTTATATAATTCTGTAACCCTAAACAAAATGAAAGAAGCTTAACATATTTTTTTTTTTGGGGGGGGAGGGGTTAAGTGACTGTGCAAAAAGTAAACCTCTCTGTATGTAGATCGAAATCTCGACTCTGCGTTTGTGAGGCAAATACCAATCTACGCCCACTTTATAGCTTTCTTAATATTTGCATAACCCATGAAATCTGCCTTGGAAAATTCGGCTGTTCGCAGATTCGATCTGAATCATTATCTTTCGTAGCAAATTTCCGTAGAACTGTCTTTTAAAGTTTAACATTCCCTCATCTTTTTTTTCTTTCTTGCAATGAAGCAACTTATATCATAAATTGGGCTTTAGAATCTCTGAAATCTGATTGCTCATTGTCATGCATTGATTTTTACTGATCCACACTGAGCCATGCGTCCGGTAAAATCCGAACGCATGGCTCAAGTCTTGTACAGTGTTGTAGGTGTACCGGATGCATGATGGGGAAAATGGTTGTATTTCATGAATTTACAGGCCCATTTTATAACACAAATGATGTACAGGCCTATTTCGTGGATCAGTGAGAATTGGATGCTCTCGTTTAACTTTGGAAACTGTCTAAAACCCACTCGCTACACTCGTGGATTTAAACAGTCCCAAAGTTAAACTCGCGCATCCAATTCTCACCGATCTACTCTGTCCTGTGCATACACTGAGTATGTTCTTCGATAATAGTATTTCTCCTTCCCTGATAAAGCTTGCTGTAGCGGTAATTCTCCAAATCTGTCCGGCTCTATTCATCTCTCGGATTATTGTCGGACACATTGCTCATTATAAACCATTTTAAAGTTTTGTTGAAATTTGAGCATGCATAGATTAAGGTTATTGCAGACCTTCCCTTGAAATTGACTTGTAACTGAGATATCTAAAACCTTGAAAAGTCTTCATCAAAGCTATGTTATGAAATATTCATTTGTTATGAAACTTGGTGCATTTAGAAATGTACAGGTGAAAGTGCATTCTTTTCAACCAAATTAACAAAAGACTTTCATGCAGTATTTACATGTAAATTACCACTTTCTGCTGGGCCGTTTTCAACTGCTCTTCTAAAAGATCATTCCATGTGTTGTAAAGTATGTGGTTCCAGAGTTCATTGCAAACTGTAGTGCTACCTGAGAATTAGCATTATTATGACCTCTTCATCTTGCAGAGAGGATTAGCACCCTTCCAGTTAATAGAATGAGTAAGATTATAATAGCAAATTATGCTAAAGGAAAAAAAACACAAATACATAATGACCCTTTTATCAACAAACGCATATTCAGGAGCTTGTTTGCCATCGATGTGGAGGGTTAAAAAAAAAACAACATTACGGATGACCATTCGAAATGGTGCCGAAACATTGATTTGTTTTTTAAGGCCCTCAAGAAAAAAAAAATATAGCCGCGAGAGACGGGGAACCAAATTTGCCGCCCTGCATGCACACGGGACTGAGATGAGAAAGAGGACTGAAAATCAGAGATCAGATAAGATTAATGGCAAGCAGCGAGCGATTCGGCGATGGGGGAAGGCGAAATGGGTCGCCGGTTCTCAGCAACGAGAGATAATATTGCCATTCGAGGGAGTGAAAGGGTGTGCGGTGAATTTTGCATTACAATTAGTTGGTAGATTGGAAACTCGTCATTCTGGATATGTCTTCTTGACTCAAAAGGATTTATCAAAATTTATTCTTTAAGTGTCTTTGCAGTTAAAGTCTTAACTTCTTTATTCACACCATAGACGATATGAATGCTGGAGAATATCACTTTAAAGAACAAGCCAATATGTGTATACACGGTTTACCACCTTAACAAAAATACTATAAGCTGCTTTATTATGTGTCTGTGCAAAGATTTAGAAGTTGTTCAGGCTTTACGAAGAGATCAGTGACTATAGCATTGCTCCTTGTTTTCATTAGCTGCGATCAATGTTTCAAACTGTTCGAAAAGGCAACTTTTGTAACCATGGTAACACTAAAACCTGGCTCAACTCGGGTTGAAAAACAAACCCCGGAAACCTCTCAATTCAGGTTCACTGATCGCGAGCTTCATTGTAAAATGCGTAGAATCCTGAAGGTTTTTGTTTTTTTCCTCCTTTTTGTATGCATACGGAGGGAAAGCTTGCGGTTATAAAGAGGCGGAAGCACGATTTCCTCGCTGTAAACACTAGACGAGCTTTTCTTCGAATTTCTCTTTCCAGTCGTTTTTTATTTCGTTGTCTGTGTTAATCATCACATTCTAGTTATGTACACTATTCACCCGATAGAGAATGCTCATTATTAGATACGAGCAGCATATCTTTCCTCTTAAATTTCATGTGTTTGTTTTGCGCAGACTAGTCAGTAGTCGTAAACATCTTTCGTGTTTATTGTGTGGAAACATGAAGTGAAATAAATTGTCTAGGTCCATTGAACTTTGGATCCTCTGACACGAACAGCTGAGTATAGCATATTACCAGGATACTGTGAAGGGTTTATATTCACTATGTTCACAAAAATGACAAACTACTTAAATACTGTAATCATACACACTCACATCATAACACATTGCATGTAAGAGCACATCACAGGACACTTACACGCAGAGACAATGAAATGTACGTTTATTGCATTCTCCCCCATTGATTTTACTGCATCTATGACTGCTTTAATACATCAAACAGTTATGTATGTTATTTCTGGAGTTGACCATGTTTTTGCTGTTTTGAGGAAAAGTGACCATTATGGATAAGGTAATCATCGACCTGTGTATGCATGTGTGTGCGTTTGTATGTGTTGTGTGTAAACATGTGTGTCTAAATGTCCATTTTGTGTGTGTGTGTGTGCATAAATATGCATGTGTGTACTAATATGTATGTGAGAGTGAATGGCGAGTGAATTTACATGTGTGTGTTTGTGTCTTCTATGTGTAATCATGTTTATGTGATTCATGTGTGTATTTTGATGTGGTTTTTATGTGTGTGTATGTGAAAGCGCGTGTTTGTTAGGGTGTGGGTGTGTGCGTGTGTGTATGTGTGTATGTGTGTATGTGTGTTTGTGCGTCTGTATCTGTGTGTGGATGGGGGCTGACTCGCAAGTCTAGTGCAAGGACCTTGGGAAAGGAAAGCAAGTGAGCATGCAGCCATACGGAGATCCCCCGTGCTGTCTCTTCCGCTCTCGTGAGCAGATGCATTCTCCTTGTCGACGTGACGGAGAACCACATGTTTGTTTTGTCTTCGAAATTGGCCTCTTTTTTCCTCCCAATTCACGCCGTCGTCCATCACTTTCTCCTCATGCACCAGGCTGCTTTCTTCCTAGCGTCGTTGTCTCTCGTCTGCTAACATGCAACATTCACCCCACCCCTCTCCAGCTGTTACCCGCTCTTTTCTCTCTCTTTCTTCCCTTTACCAACGTACCGTGTAAGATTTGTCTCTCCTTGCTTCTGTACCTGAGACTTACTCGAATGCATGAAGTGATCCAAACGGGATGGGACATTTTATCTCTCTGCCTATCTCTCATTCGAATTCAGAGTCATGTTATATTATATTACTTTCCTCTATTTCACAATCGGAATTTATTACGCCGCGCAGTACAGCATAATATAACCGGACTTGATATAGACAATAGCTTGTATTATACCCCCTACGCTGCAGATCCGCTAGTTCTTTTCAAATGCCGTAATCTGCACAGGCAATGGGGAAGACAACAAGATTAATTGTTGTTAATCTCCACCACCCGCATTGCCATGTATCAAGCCATTGTAAATTGGATGTTTAAAGGAAAAGTTCATCTTCATACTGCTTGTGAATTGAGTGAATGCAGCAATATTAGTAGAACAAAGAAAATCGGACAATCCGTTCAAAAGTTATGAATTTTTTAAGTTTCAGCGCCGCCATCGCTGGATGAGGAGACTACTGCAGTTTGTAATGTCACACGTGTAGAACGATATGAAGAAATACCACAGAAATATCACGATATATTACTTTTCTCGCATAAAAGAACACCTAACTTGCCATTTTCAGGTGACAGGGGAAATGATATTACCCTTAACATTCGTCAGTAAACAAATTGAAGGAATGTGTCCTTTTTTAGGCAGAAAATTATTATTTTTTAATTCTCTCTACATTTTCCTTATAATGTTCTACGCATGTGACATCATAACCCGTATTGCAGTCTTCTCATCGAGCCGTAACTGCGTAGAACTGTAGAAACTTTGAAAATTCATAACTTCTGAACAGATTGTCAGATTTTTCTCTAACTTTCACTGATGTGTTCTGCTAATAGGCCTATTGCTGCATTCACTCAATCCACATGAACATGAAGGTGAACTCGTCCTTCAATTCACCTGCAACAGATATCTAGAGGCGTTTCCTCATTAAAGTGTTCTCATTCATACTTATCGTCCTTTGGTAAATTGCAATTTTTGTTGTTATATTTTGTATTATGGTATTTTGTTTGTAAAGCGCACTGAAATTCTTTTCAAATCTGAAATGCACTATATAAGAATTTGTTATTATCATTATTATTATTATTATTATTTACATCCTCACACTTTATTTGCTACGATTCTAAATGTTAATGTTTAGCTCATCAAAATGAGATATGACAGCAATGAATCTATATCTTACACTCATAATTCATGAGAACGAAGATTTTTCATTGGCGGCCAAAAGTCAATTTAAGCCCTGGATTTCCTAGGTAACATGACAAGTGAACGCAAAGTAGATCATATTCAGGCTTTAACAAGGAATTGCAAAGTACTTTCATCATCCGACTCCAACAGAAGCACCTATAAATATTCATGAATGCCTTGGGAAACACTCCTTAACGATTGATGAGCACAACTCGTGCTAACAGTAACGACCAAAAACAAAACAAAACAAGACACAAACAAACAACATCTATAGGCCTATACACACAACTATCATAAAATGGTCACACAAGAAAGTGTTATTATTATGATACCACCTGTATAGTTATAGCTTATTTATCACCAGTGGAAGAGTCTGCGTTTGAAAAGCCCTTAGTACCTCCACGCGCCAAGGAAAGGGCGTTTTCCCAAACCCATTTGTAAAACGCGCATGCGCAGCGTCCGTCAAGGATGCCATGACTGGTAATGATGTGCTTCGTATAATGAAAAGTACGTCGAAACATTTCTTCCCCGTTAAGGTGGCTTTCGTGACTTGAAAGAAACTTGGATTACTGTGCCCCATAGATAGTGGGCTGTGGATTTAATTCCACGGACAGTGGCTAAATCCAATCGCAACCTTTACAGCATTTTCACATACTCATAAAATGTTTTTTACCTTTTTAATTCCATACTGAAGAAATTTCCTTTATTGTGTGTTCTAGTAAAATCTATGCACAAAGTTTCTGTGAAATCTCATATTTCTATGAATCTGTTGGATATGGAAAATGAATGAATGAATAAATGAATGAATGAATGAATGAAATGAATGAACTTCAACAAATGCGCTAGTATATGATTTCGGTATCCTGCATGCTAAACTACGCATCGTTCTTAATGATAACCGTTTTCACAACCACCTCCCTCTCCCCACCCTTTTTGTGCCAAGGCGCCATGTCCATTAGAAGAATGGATAGCAATAGATGGCGGACAAAACGTTAAGCTGATGAGCGTATTTGTTTATCGCATTGAGTGGACGCTTGAGCTAATTACTCGTATTCTGTTTCTATCAGACGCTAAAGTCGTGCAATTTTGCAATCAGCAAAAAGTTATTAGTTCTGCATGCGTATTTGATCATGTCTTTTTTAAACCCAGAATCAATGTCCCAGTGAGATCCGTGAGAGCAGTAGACACACCGCAGGTTATTTGATTGACTTGCATGAATTAGTATATGGAAGGAGGAACCCCCCCCCCCATCCCCAGCAGAGCGTACTGTTGAAACCCATATATCATAGTAAGACATAAGGTAGTGAGTTGGTGTAATAATTTATTTCAAGTATTAAGTATGCTCTTATTTCTAGTCTAATAAATGGCACTTGTATTCGCCACCCATGTATCAGCAGGGTTATGTGCATGAATGCATTATACATAAATTAACCAACGAAATAATGAGTACGGCCCTGTTGATAAACAATATAGTGGTATATTTTGTGATTACAGCAATGGTTACATCGAAATGTTCCTTTAGTATAGAAGAAGGGTTCACGGTGCACCACGTATTCTTTCTTGGGTATGTATGTGGCCCTGAAAAGGGCCTCCCCACTCCCTACATTTCGGCAAGCATATTCTTGCTGTTTTCAAGAGAATGAACATGTTCCTGATAAATTG
Source organism: Diadema antillarum (assembly GCF_040938485.1). NCBI lineage: Eukaryota > Metazoa > Echinodermata > Echinoidea > Diadematoida > Diadematidae > Diadema > Diadema antillarum. The sequence continues at coordinate 572,345 of NW_027272168.1, read as the reverse complement.
TTGACATTGGAAGTATTCTCTTCGTTGCCATGAGAGATATGAAAATCTATATACCTTTGAGTTTATTTGTTGTTTTCAGGTGTGTGTTTTCCCCTAACACTGCTGAATAAAAACAAAGCAACAGTGTCGGGATAATACAAATTGTAAACAAAGAGAGCTCAGTTCAAGTTAACGAACGACCTATTAAAACGTGACGAAGAGTGGGGGACTATCTTTGTTGCAATAATTATTGTTAGCATCCTCCTTTGCTGGAAAAGCTGTGAATGATTCCAGCTTATGGGCTACGAAAGTAGTTTCTGAATTTCAAATGGCATGTATCCATCTATTGCTAAATTTACAAGCAGTCATATGTTACAACATCAGTTCTTGATAGCTTTCTTGCTCATATTTTCTTTACTCGCTTTAGGCTTTTTTAAAGATTTTTCAGCTGTCAATAAGACATAAAAATGTTGAAATCGTCAAGTCAAGGATTAGGCTTTGACATGAGATTAGATTTTGCCACATGAGAATTGTATGTCACTTTTCTTCCGACTTTTCTAGACGTCTTTGCATGCACACTTCTTGCAGCTCACCATTCCATATTTAAAGATCTTACATTACACATGCATGGGCCATGGAGCGAGGACTGTATGCTCCTTTTACGGATGAAAATCCTCGCCTTATCACCGCTGATTAGCACACAGGTGGTGGGCACCCATTAGCACGGGACGGGCTTGTGACGGCAGGAAGCGAAGAATTGCTATGAGTTCAAAAGAGATGGTATGATTTTTTTTTTGCACTAAAAGGTTCATATTTTGACAGGTTTGATGAATTACTGTACGCACACGCACACACACACACACACACAAATAACATACATACATACATACATAACATATACATTACATTGCAGGGGCCTACAACAGGATCTTGATTAAAATTATGGGATTCGTGTCCTACATTTTATTATAGGTGAACATTATGAGCAATATAGAAGCCTAGACACAAATTCATTCAAACACACGGCAGCCATACATACATTCGGAAATATATACGCTCAAATCGTACGCGTCCACACATATAATATACATACTTTTTATGCTTTTTAAAGTTTTATGCATGTTATGTACACACACAGACACAAATCATGCAGTAATAAAGTATGTATAATACAGAAAGAAAGAGAGAGAGACAGAGAGAGAGAGAGAGAGAGAGAGAGAAGAAATGTGTCAGAGCGACAAACGATATAGATAGTTATAATAGATTATCATTGTGACCTAAAGTTTTTGTGGCGTTTAAACGTAATGCAACCTCAGGCTGAAATTTAGTCATCAAATAGCAATTTACATTACTATCCCGGTGTCACTTGCTCTAATAATGTACCGATGCCAGACTTGTTGATGAAAAAAGCGAAAGTGACACTGCCCATGCGCGTAATTTGATGGAATCGTGATCATAATATACACATCTCTACATGTCATTCGAGGGAGGTTGTATATAGAGTATACTGCACTTACATCGGGGCAGAAGGTCACACCTCGTTTCGCTCAACAAAGCACCTTTTTATGCCTAGCGATTCCTGGTGTATTCTGGGTGACGAATACTGAATCACTTTAATTGTCACGTTGTCTTGCTCTGCCCCCACGTCCGTTCCATCAGCCTCCTTTTCCATCCGCCCCTTCTTTCATTCTCTCCTTCTATCTATCCATCTCAAACTGCAATCATACATTATCTAGTTACGTCTTCCCCTTAACCCATCACGTGCCAGACAAGATGATGCCATATTGGATTCAGGAGTTCCGAGGTCGTCAAAATTGGATATTTGGCAAGCAGCGTTTTAAGGGAAGGGTTGCGGTAATGGACACGGCACGATTTGCTACTCAGCTGGGTTTACTGAAAAAGGATCTGCTTTAGATTATTCTGGTGTGGGTGTGAACCACGACGCTGTATGTCAGCCGGAGACCCACTTAACCTTATGAGGAAGAAAAATAATCCCTCGAAAACTCTTCAACTTAAAGAGCGAAGCATTCGGGACAAAATGTGTCCCAGTCACAATCTATAAGCAGTGATTATTGGTCTGTTCGGTGACATGCTCAAAATGCGCTTTAGATTTAAGAAAAAAAAGAGACACCTGCGAATTTATTTCATCTGAATTTCGACCATTCAAAATCAAATCGACAGTTTAAGGGTGGTCTTTTATGAATTAACTAAGGATGCTCGAAATCCACTTTAGTCTGCCCATTTTCGCTATCCATCAGACCTTCTGGGGCCAGAACTGTATCTCTTTTAGCACTTGGAAAGTAAACATCTGGCATTATTCGTGTAGCTTGTAAACTTCAAATAGTTAAACTAGAAGTAAATTTTTGGCTTGCCTGGTCTTGGTCTACACCATCTTTAACGTAGTCCCAGACAGTGGTTTTGGGGCTGTATAACTACAGCAAGCTGGTGGAAACTTCAGGTGCTTTCATCTGACTAAGAACAAGTCGATCCTGTTATCGAAAGGTGAAAAGATACCAACTGTTTCTGTTGATTGTGCTGAACTGTAATACACAAATAAACATGCTTACCCGGAAATTCTGTTGGATAAGGACCTTGTACATGCTTTCATGTACAATAGCTTTCAATTTCAATTTCAATAGATTGTTACAAAGAACCTACGACTGAACGGTTTTGAACGTGTTTGGAATAGTGTAGTTTTTTTCATAACTGGCTAACGTGTCGATTAAAAAAAACTACTCACTAAAACATCTCAACTACTACAGCAACAACTACGAAAAAGACAATAACAAAAACTTCCTAAAGTCATCTCTATCCGAGTAGACCTGCTTACAGAGATATAGAAAGGAAAAATTCTACCTTTCGTTCGATGCAATGTTTGCTTATTTTCAGCAGCAATATGCACGATATCCGAGGCAGCCACTGATTTATCCATATCTACCGAAGATAACTCTCATATGCGCCATTTGGGCAATTAATTACGCCGGTTCCTCAGCCCAAGCGATGGGGAACGTGGCGACATAAACTGCAATATCTGACGATTCCCGTCGGAAGCCAAGCGTTAGATTATAAGTTACCCTGCCATGCTGATTGAACAAAAAACAAAGAAAAAAATGTTCGCTTTTTCCAAACCCATTCCCCTCCCTCGCTTCCTCATCTTCCTAAAATGCCTGATTTCCTGCTTGTAAAAGACACAAAAATAGTGAAATTGCTGCATTTTAATGTCACATACTGCCAAATGCTCGGCCATACTCGAAACGCTCGTAGACAAGCGAATGAATTATAAGCATCAAAATGACAGCATTGAGTGAAGACATGGTTGTTAAAAAAAACAACAGCAGAAAAAAAAGTCGTAGAAGTTAACTGTGTATTCAGTTGGACGACTAAGTACATGGCACGGTGAAGCTCCCTTCGACGTAATCTAGTTTCTTTATAAGGATGCATTCAAGAACTCCCTGGAACTCTTGAAATACCAGGGGCAGTCTCCGGCATTATTGAATAAAGAAAGCCCTGCCATTTAAAGTTCGCTTCTTTATTGTGTATAGCTGCCTACATCCCCCCTTTATTTCCTTCTTTCTCTCAAGTCTGTTTTCTCCGTTTTGTCGAAAACTCTGATTGTTGCATGTACATTATGCACAGTCACAAACAGTGCGATGAACGATGATTTTTTTTTTCATTTTTTTTTTTAATTTGATTTTGGTGGCAGTTTCGTGCCGCAAAAATAATTTGATTTTGTATGTGGTATGTGTGTGTGGCCCGAAGTATAGAAAGCATAAAAAATGAAATGATATACTGTAATAAAACATTAAAATATACAATAAAACATGACACTATTATGAGCAAATTGGCAGGTGTGATAAAGGGCTTAAAGATATCACGTACTGTGCGACTAAGGGCCACTGCTAATCTCGAGCCTTGTATATATATATATATATATATATATATATATATATATATTCAGATTCAGATTGGGATTCACATTTCATTTTATTGTCCAATATAAAACATTTTTTTTCTTTTGCCATTTATACAAACAGGGATATCTACATGCATAGATGCATACATACATGAAAAATACATACATAAAAATTTTATACAGTTTTTAATACACAATAAAATCATATACTCAAAAAGAGTAAAAGAAATACGTGGTTACAGGTTTATTGTTCATTACATGTATTTCATTGCATTTAGAAATCGAGAACGGAACAAAAGAGTTATCAAGGAATGTGAAGTCCGTGCTTTCATTGACCTGTACCATTTTTTTTTGATCGCATTAAAGTATAACATTAATGAAAAGGGTGATTGATATTTCCGAGTATTTACTAAACTTATTTCGAAATCCTATTATTGCATTCATGTGTCTGATTTGACCCATCACCAGTCATCTCGCCAGCATTTTCTGTAATTTCTTTTAATCTTCTTTTCTAGCTGCACCCACCGTACCAAACCACAAAACTGAAAAACATCACACTATCAATTACTGACCGATGAAATAACCGTAAAATCATCCTATCAACATTAAATATATATATATATATATATATATATATATATATGATAACATTCGAAGTCCAACACGTGGAAAATTCCAAGATGTATATATATATATATATATATATATATATATATATGTATATATATATATATATATATATATATGTATATATATATATATACATGTATATATGAGACAGTGTATAGAAATGTGTTCTAGGCATTATCAGCTGTAAAGCACGGACTGAATGTAATATAAGATAGGTGAAAACGTAAAGGACAATAAAGAACACACAAAATTTTCTCTCTCTTATTAGGGTCCTATCCAATACACCGTTTACTGTATATGCGCATACATAAATGTATTCACAC